>NW_010409912.1:12203-12852 GCF_000710305.1 Buceros rhinoceros silvestris
AGGGTGAAGGCATTTCATTTGCTAAAACCCACATTTATCAGGGTGTGATTTTTCGCTGCTTGTAACACGCCAGCTTTTCTCTGTGTGAGGCTGCCGATTCCCTTGGGTTTGAAACACAGTTTATTCTGTAGTTCACTGAAACAGTTTATCAAAGAGGATACAAACTTGGTCACCATGCATCATGCAGCTCTATAGACATAACAGGATGTTACTCTCTCCAGAGCGGGGAATTAACTTTGCAGTGCAAGAGTCCTGCCAGGATCAGCTGTTTCCTCTTGGTTTCTATCAAGGTTTGACAGCTCATTGAAAGTTTGGAGGGAAAAAGATTTTATTTGCTTCACTTAGAAGCAAAGCAAAGAATCTTACCCTTTTTCTTCTTTGTTTGAGAAAAACTGACCTTTACCTTCCCAGCTTTTCTATGCTGTGCCTTAGACAACAGCAGGTGAGGACCAAATGCTGCACATAATTATTGCCAACAGTCTTTCTGTGCTTTAAAATTGATTCTTCAGTCAGATACTAATTTTCACTGCAAGAAATGATTTAGAGTTACCTGCAGCTTTAAGGCATACAGCTGCATTGATTATGCTGAAGGCATAATTTCAAGGTAATCTTTGCAGCTTGGAGAGCTAAGCCTCAGAATTTCCCCCAC
>NW_010409912.1:12963-15184 GCF_000710305.1 Buceros rhinoceros silvestris
GCCCCAAACAGAAATAGAGACTCTGCAAGGATGGATCCACTTCAGGCCCTGCAAGCCAAAGGCACGGGATGAGAAAGAATTACACACCCACGTGTTGCCATGGCTGGTGCTGCTCTCAGGCACCGTTACGGCGTTTGTGTGTAGTGCGCCAGCGTGATGTTAAAATCAACACGTGCTGTGTATACCAGCAGGCCGTGCTTGGTCCCTGGTAAACAAGGCAGGTAGAACTAGGATGAAGCCTATGAGACAGAAGACTCAATAATTTAGCTCTCATTTAGATCTCATTTAAGATAGGTGGCAATCCCACGTAACTTGTCAAGAACATCCACAGTACCATAGCACGTTTTCATTCTTTTGCTGGAGTCTAAACACTAAAAGAAGAGTCTGCTGACAACACCTGTTCTGTCACATTTCTGTAGTACACTGGGAGATTACCCAAATAATCTACATCTGCCTTTTCTATCTATTAAAACTTAGTCAAGACATTTTTCTCCCACTGAAACCAACGTAAACTTAAGGTAAAACAATCTACCAGGAACTTAATATTTCTTTTTGCAGCTAAGTGTCTCTTGCCAAGAAAGAGAGAGCGAAACAATAAAATCTCTGTGGGAAATCCTGGCCTTACAAGGTTTTGTCTGCCTCTCTGGTAAGCCCAGACGGCTGTGCCACTTTACACTCCTTGGGCCTCCCTGGCTGGTAGAAGCACAGGAACACCTGCTGCAGCCGTAGCTCTCTCATCATTCTTTTCCTTGGATCGAACTCTACTTGTTCTTACTCTTGGTTTGCAAAGCAAGAGCCAGAAGTCCAGCCCAGCATCTCAAGCCCCTTCATCTCTGTGCAGGGCATTCAAAGCCTCTACCAGGAGCTGCCCCTTTACTCACTATGTGCACCACATAGCGCAGTGCCCCACCTCTAGGTCCTTTCTTTCCACTCATGCCCTCCATCTCCACTCACCAGATTGAAGTTTCACCACCATTTGACCAACCTTGAATAAAGTTATCACACAGCAAGAACTCCATGTCACACCTTACCTGTGGCTCCCCTGATTCCCCCAGCTGTCCTGCAGGATGAACAGCCTTCTCAAGCCATCACCAGAAGCTCTCCCACCTCCCCTGAGAGCAGCTTTTGGCCACTCTTATACTTCGGTCTCCACTGCAACTCACTACACCTTTATCAACTTTTTTTAGGCTCTTGCCGCCCATCTCCCCTGATCATGGGCTTAAATAACGAGGAGCACTTGTGCCCTTGCCTGCTTCCACCTGGCAGCGCCTCTACTGCCTCCTGAGCTTAATGTACAACACCAACACACCTGGTGTTTGCAAAGGTGGGGAGAGATGGGAGCCTCCTTTCTCACTGTCCTCCCTGACAAGGTCCAACCTGCCAAGGCCGCTGGTTAGAAATCAGTCTTACAGGAAAGCTGCTCGGAGATTTTTCATCCAAACGCATATTTTTCTTTTCACGAGCTGTTGCTCATCTTCATCCACGTTGCAGCACTTTGGAAGATGTGTCAGTCACTCGATTTTTGAAAGCCCAACTGAACTGTTTTAACAGTGATGAAATGCTTTTGCAAAATGTGATTCATTCAGCTGGAAAGATGTAGAGCATCCCAGGGAATGGAGCATTAAACCCAGTCAGTTCTCTCCCTGAGAGACCTTTGTCTTCACTATCAAGGCAAGGCTCTGCGCTGTGGTGTTCTTCCCAACTATTCTTGTTTGTTGCACGTGCTACATTCCCAGAGACACTGAAACTGAACCTCTGTTTCCTGTTAGCATCTGGAAATGTAGTTGGTTTTTTTGGTTTGTTTTGATTAGGCATACGACCTTCTGAGGAAGTAAGCCACAGCACTGAAAGATCCAAATAATTTATTCAAGCAAAATTAGTCAAATGAGCTAAAGAAGGATGAAAGCTCTGCTGGAGTTGGTGTTGGATGCTTTGTAATGGTAGAAAAGTGTGTGATCAGAGCAGACTGCCAGGAAGGAGCAATGTGTGCGTTGTGTCACTACCTGTGCTTGGATGAATAAAAGAGAGAAGCATGCCCCAAGAGAGGGTGGCTTCAATGTATTTTTTTCTTTTTCAGCCTGCACTGGAGACGGGAAGGACCAGCTGTTCTGAAGCTGGACACAACCTCCACACGTATCGCTACAAAAAAGCTGTAAACTATACCATACAGTTTTCTATTTTGCAGGGGCAGGTTCTACAAAAGCTCCAGCTTCTGTCCCCG
>NW_010409912.1:15299-16981 GCF_000710305.1 Buceros rhinoceros silvestris
AATGAGGACCGTTTAGTGACTGCTTTCAATTTTGTAGGCTCTCTCTACAGTGTCATCAACTAGTTTGCAGTAGCTATCCCAGTCTGCGTGAGAGCCAGGCTAGAAAGAAAATCCACAAAAGAAATGGGATCGATTTTCTCCCTGCAAGCGCAGGATTGGACATTGTGAGATACTTACCACAGCTCTGTGCCTGTGCCGTCTCAGGGAAGTATCCAGTGGAGAAAATATGACTGCTTTCCACTCCACCTGTGCTGCAGGGAACCTGTCTGTGGCTTCACAAGGGAGGATGGAGATGTGAGAGATGAGTGGCAGATGTGGAAGAGGCTACTCATTCTACATCCACCCCAGGGAGCAGAAGCAGCCACGCACAGGCCGTGTTGTTTGCACTAAGTTTGATGATCTCAGGATATGCCCCCAAAGCATGGGAACTATTGTTACAAAATGCAAGCCAGTTGCTGGTATCACTCATGGCATCATCCAAAAAGCGATGAGTAGATGAGAGTGAGCGACCAGCCGCTTCACTCTTCCACACAGTCCTTCAACATCAACTGAGCCAAGCTGGAAAGGTGGGTGAGATTGGGAGGAGAGAGAGCACTGCTTAAGATGGGTGGATGAAGGAGTGCAGCCTGCTGTAGCGTAAGCTGTGTGTCAGGGTGAACACCAGGGAAACTTTGCCAGCAGAGAAACACGTAAGCACACAGAGCCATGTCAGTAAAGGCAAGGAGATACACCTGTAATAAAGAATATTTCACAACATTATCCAAAATTGGAGCATATTCTGATTTGCATTTGCCTCATGTAATTTGTAGGACTCCTCTGATTGCAGTTTCTTACTTAAACTGCTATATAGCTTTCAGCTTTTTAGCCAGCATTTCTCCTTGAAATAGCTGGTATACATAAAGATAAGGTCACACTGGGTGCAGGGAGAAATTTAAGTATGACCCAAGCAAGCATCAGCCCTGTTTGTTCTCCATTCCTTGACTGCTGAAGGCAGGAAAAGAGAGAGAAGCCTGTCCACCAGCCTCTGCCTACAGAGCAGGTGCTCAAAGTATCGAAGACCCAGCGGGAGCCCAGGCATTTCAGAAGGGTGAGTAACCACGGAGCCGGTATCTCCCCAAGGGCTTTTCCCTTAGCTCGACTTACTAAAGCTAAGCAATTTGTCTCATTAATTAATACCTCAGTAACTGTCCTTAAAAACGGAGCAGACACAAGTGCAAGGGAAGAAATGTGAGGCACTCCCAAATCAGAGCAGAAACGGCTTTGTAGACGGCCTCACCTCTGCCCGTTCCTGGGCGGCCCTCGTCTCCCCTCCTTCCCAAGCCCAAGGCGGCGCAGCCCTGCAGTCCCCGGTTCCGCATGGATGCGGAGGCTCTGCAGAATCCAGCAGCTATTCCTAGGTACCAGCCATTCCCTCACAAGTGCTGAGAAAAAGGCGGGTGCTAAGCGGTCGTGCTCTAGCTGCTGGGGTAATTTTCACCAGCCCGTGAGAGTCACGTCCCTAACTGCTTAGCTCACTTGTGTTTTTCTGATGTTATGTAAGTGGATTTCGAGAAAAAGAACTGCCATGAGCAGGTTCTTAATTAGGAAAAGAAATAAATAGAATTATTGAATTAAGGCAGAACCTCAGCAGTAAGGACCCGAATCCCTTCCTTGCGCCACAGTCCACAGCAGGCTATTAGAAA
>NW_010409912.1:17114-25815 GCF_000710305.1 Buceros rhinoceros silvestris
TCCACAGCAGGCTATTAGAAAACATTTTTTTTTTTAAAAAAGTAAATCCATCACTAAGATGGCATAGGAAAGGCAAATTCTTCTGCAGGCTGGCACCCCCTCTCCAGCGCTGCTGATCCCACTGAATTTGACTCTTGTAAGTGCAAATGGCAATGCTTCAGGAAGCAGGGTGCTCCGCAATGCAAGCAGCAGTACCCTCACGCATACAAACACTGCTGAAATATGAGTAGCAAAGGGGCACACGTTCCAATCTCCTAATTTGTACTGACGGCTGGTTAAAGAAGTGAAGCAGATACCCTGGGACGCTGATTGGAAAGCTCACGTCCTCAATCAGCTGATGCAAGAACAAGAAGTCACACTCATTCTTTTTACAGGAAGGCACTATCTCCCTGAAATTGCTATGTTAGATCAGATAAAACCTGCATCAAATGGCAACGTGCTCTGGTGATTATCGCCTTGATAGGATGCTAGCTGCTTCTCTGCATTGGTCCTTTTTCTGGTGGGTCAGTCCCCTGGGGGGAAGTGATCTCTAAGGTTTTTCCCTACTTCAGCAAGACTAGAAGGATGAAGTAGGAAAGGGAGACCTCGGTTTTCCCGCCTACAAAGAGAGCTTGCCAATTGCGGCACACAGCCGAGTGAACCCATCTCCTGCAGGGGAACACCGCGCTCCTGGCAGTCTGGGTTCGGGACTGATCTTATCAGCCACTGGCACACAGAAACCTGAACCATGAGACAAGGAATGCAGCAAAGCTCTTTAATAAAATACCTGTGCAACTGCCCAAACCACTGGGCAGTTAGGTGAGGTAGCCTGAACCCTAGCAGCCATCCACAAGATGTAAGAAATACCGGAACAGAGCGAAGGAAACAACTATTCTTGGGAAGAGGGCTCCAGCTTGGGGTGAGCAGCCAGAACATCCCTAGTAGCAGAGGCATCGTTCCACCACACTACCTGAGAGTGTTCTGCTCTTCTCCCTTCGCCAAGTGAAGAGTATGCCAAGGTGGGGCCTTCATGCCCTCTAGTAGTAGACAGACACATGCAAATACTGTGCCTGTAACACTGCGGGATCAAAACGCTTCACTGCCATCATCCGTTACCTTGTGCTCTTTTGTACTATGAGATGAAACCTTATTTCTTTTTCCAGAGGAGAACAGTTCCACTACTCTGATGCTGATGCTCTCAGCTTTGTGCGTGGTGTGCATGCTGGTGGGCGATGGTGACAATTTGCTACAGGAGTGACACCACAGGGTTAAAATGCTGCCCTTTCCACCTTGGCTCCTGGCTTGCTGAGCTGGATGAATAATGTGTTGCTGTGTGGCAACTAGCTGCTGAAAGGCTGAATGAATTCATGCGAAAGGGCAGTGGCTGCGGAAGAAAAGCCTGTGCTCACGAGCAGCAGTGAAAAGGCAATGGCGCCTAGACAGAAGGGAGCAGGCGGGTCTCTTCTGTGGCAGGGACAGTACGTGGTGCCTTCCACTGCCCCCAGCTTTGCAAGGTGCCAGGTCTCAGGCTTGAATTCAGATTCGTAGCTGCTCTGTCTTACAGACATTCACAGATGATTTAGCCAGAACAGCCACATTTAAAAAGTCCTTTCTTTTCCCGTGTCAGCCTACAAACAGAGACCCAGAATAATTAAGACAGTGTTCATTTTATTGTACTCCGCACGGAAACCAGGAGATGGAAACCAGCATAACATTAAATTCCTACGGGACTCGATTGGGTGGTTAACATCACTTCAGTATCACTGTAAGACTTCTTCACATGCAAACTTCTGTTGGTCTATCTCAAATGAATGCCATGGTACACCTGGAAGCCTAATACTAGCTTTACTTTGTACAGTACATAATGTTCAGTCAGTGTAACTATAAAAATAATAAAGCCACAATAATTAGTTGTCGTTAGAAGCCCCCAAGCTGATTTTCTTCTATTGCAGACTGATTCACAGCCATAATTTTTGTGGTGCTTGCAACAGCCAGGAATTCAAAGTTCACCTACCCTCTCTCCCTTTAACCATGGTGCCTTCTAACCAGCTGTCCCTCACTCAGAGCAGCCACTTCCATAAGCCGGCTGTGAACGACTTACTCTGCATTGGTAACCTTTTGCGTTCATTTTTAAAAGGTGTAAAGGATAAATGTGGAACTAGAGCTAGTAAGCTAACAAAATCTGTGCTTTCATACAAACCTGGCATATACTGAGCTGAGTAATGAAACACGGGTATGGGAGATTCCATCAAGTTTCCAAACTGAAAACCAGTGGCAGTCAACTGGAACTTTCCATCAACTTCCACACTGATTTTCATTTGGATTTCCACTTTAATGCTTCATCATAGTCACGAAATTCAAGACAAAATTGTTATCTTTAGAGCACGTATTCACCTTTTCCGAATCCCTTGAATATACTTCTCCAAACAATGCATTTTACAAATAAAAGACAGTAGCAGTAATAAACCGGAGTGGTTTGCCTGGTGGTTTTGCTGAGTTGTATTTGGATTAGCTAAATACACCACCTCTGGAAATGTTCACTTTCCTAAAAGCCACGGGACACCAACCGTATGAAAAATGCACGAGCTCACAGTGAACAAACGGGCAAAACTTGGGCAAAACAGCAGCTTTACAGGCACAGGAATGTGAATTCTTTGTGAAACATCTACAGCAACTTGGTTTCGCTTCTCTTTTGCTCCCCCCTCCCCATGCTTCTCAGCAATTCCTTCTTGTATAATCAAAAGAAAGTTTTCTGCCTCTGAAATGGAGAAGACAGATATAATCCTCCTTGTTCCTCCCGCTCTGTCACCATTCTTTTTTCCAAACCAAGTCAGCAGAAACAAGGCAGGACCTCAGCACTTGTGTCTAAGGCAATGCAAAGCTGGCAGACACCAACCAAGCACACGCAGGCAGTGGTGGATATCGCAGCCTCACACAAAATCAGGACTATCCAGAAAACTGTCTGTGATGAGACTCAGATTTTGTACTGGCAACCCTGAAACACGCTTATTCTCATCTAGTGGAAAGCTCCTGAAGTGAAACTAGAAGAAACTCTCCCATTCTCATTCACTGCTTTTATTAATGGTTCTGGCCATGTCAACCTTTCCACAAGATGCAAACACGGCAGTTTCCCAAAATTTCTCATCTTGCAACAGACTGAATGTAAGAGCTATTTCAACTGGCTTAGCTGCAACACAGGCATTTTTCTTTTCTTTTTCATACATATTTACGCTTGGGAATGACAAAGTACTTTCTGTTTTAAACCCTCTTTTTATTAGCCCAAATAGATTTCCTTGGTCGTTAGCCATTCAACCAACGTAATGTGATTCTGAGTCACTGGGCAGAGAAAAACAAGTGGGGTGGTGGCACGTGGATCATTTCCGTCTACCCTCTGCCACAGTGCTACTCCCAGCACACCGTCATTTTCCGTGCTGACGTGACACCAAGAACTGTCTTTCTTGGCTGCTACAAGAGTACTTAAAGACGTATTCACTAACTGCTACCCAAAACACGGTTTTGTTTTGCTGCTGGTGAAAGATGCATCCATCATCCCTATGAGGACTCACATTGTCTAGATGACACAGGAGAAAGCATAAATTTACCAGTGTTAAACTAGCAGGTTGCCCACAGTCTGCCCTAGCAAGGCGAAGTGAAAACCTCGAAGTTTCCATAAGCTGTGCTGGTGATTGACTCATTTGTGTGTGTTGGTTTTTAGCACATTATTGCTTGGCTTCAAAGGCGTGCCTGCAGGACTTCTGTCCCCACCAGGCAGCGTCATCAACATCTTGCAGTTTGTCTTTGCCCTGGTATTTTCCCAGAAGGCAAAAGCACAGTGCTCTGCTGACTACTACGGCTTTCCTGGTTATGCCCATGCAGTTGTTCAGATGCATCTACTTAGTAACCTTCCCATCAGTGTTTCGTGGTACGTATGTATTGGTGAAAATTTTCTGGAAGAAAGGTCATTTGGGGTGGGAGGGAGGTGTGGTTGGACTGACTGGCAAAGACTCACAGTTGGAAGCATCTGCATGGAACCAGAAGAGATCTCCCATCCCTCACAAAAACAGATTTAATTACAGTGCTGGCCCAGCACCCTGCTCATTCATTACCAAAGCCAGTTTGGTCTCAATAAAGCAACTCATACTTATATGCTAGAAATACTTTAGAGAGCTTAGGCTAAAGGATAAAGTTCATGGAAATCGGTGAATGCGCGATAGACGTTTATTCTCCTTTGAAAAAATGACAATCCACGTATATATTCAGACTGAGAATATTTGTAAAGAAACAGTTCAGAGTAAGCTGGCTCACAATGCTACAGCGAGGGGGTCAGTGGAGAGGGGGACACGAGCTGAGCCAAGGGACACTGTTTTGCAGGAAGACAGGCTGGGCAGCAGCTAGCAAGGGAGGGGGCAGAAGGGAGGCTAGAGGAGCAGCACAAAGCCTTGGACCTGGACAGGACACAGCAAACACCGCAGACAGCTCAGGGAACCTCTTCAGAGCTGACACAGACGCAATATGGGAAGAGACACTGAACTTGTCAACCAACCAGACCTAAGGATACTGCCATTATTAATCCCCCACAAAATTTCACGTGAAACTCACACCTCAGACACTGCTAGGGAGGGGATGGAAACTGTAGTACTAACTGAAAAAAGGTAGAAGACTTTCCTCCTGGTAGGCAAAGGTGGGAAGAGACTCTCTAATGTGGTATTTCAGAATTAGCAATTCAGCATCAAGCAGGAGAGGACTTGATACAGTAAAGGTACAAAGAGGGGCCGTAATGCCCCAAAATATATACAAAAGAAAACTATGAGTAGTAGAAACTCAGTACTACATCTAGGGGCAACACCTTTCATTGAACTGGGTTAAAATACCGTATCTGACAGTATTTTACCTCTCTGCCAAGAAAAACCTGCCCCCAAACAGCTGCTTTGAAGGCTTGGCAGTTGATACACGCAAAAAGTTTTGCCTCCTAAATAAAAAGGGACCACCTCAGGTCTGCTTCACAGAAAAAAGAAAAAAGATACTCATCTATGCTGTGTAAACCTGTAAGATTTACAGAGTAAGTTGTAAGATGAAGATCTACAGAGTAAGTCCAGTGTGTGGTAGAGACAGAAATAAAATTATCATCATGATTCATGAAAAGTCTTTAACGCAGTAAAAATACCCCCTGCTTAACTCTAGTACTCTGCAGGATTACAACATCCAAATCCTCAGTGCTTTGCAGGACTGAAAACTAGATTTTCTACAAACTACAGGAGTTCCCCAGCCTCCATCATGAATTCTAGTGGACAGAATAAAAAGCTAGTGGGGAAACACATTTTCCAGGTTGAAAAATATTAAGGTGAGAAATGTGGCGAATGTACATTTAAGACATTATCGTATACCACGCTTATGGAGAAACAGTCACTAAGCTACCTTTTATTAGAGTTTCTACAACTTTTCTAACATCAGAAATACAGCAAAGATTGTCTCAAGATTTCAGTACTTCTGTTAGGTAAGTGTTTCAACTGAACAATATAGTGGTTTATAATATAGAGAGCATTAGATGAAAGAAAAGACGCACGGGCTAAATAAGTGGTATTTGGTTTATGAAAGGCAGCAAGAAAAGCACCAAAGTACTGCAAAAAAAAAAAGTAGAGTTGGCAAAGGACTTAGAAGGCAAAAATCAGGTGTAACACACTAGACATGTAGGCTCATGGACCCAGACACACAGGATAGCCTGCTCCCCCGGGAAAAGGTTACTGTGCATCTCTGGAGGCAGAAAAAAGATCCACATCACCTTAAAGACTGATGGAGAGGAGAGATGCTCAGTGCCACAGCAGGCTGGGAGCAGGGGCTGCCCACCCCGCCTAAGGAGCCAGAACAGCTTGCTGCTTTGGGAAGAGCTGACTGGAGCGCAGCCCTCCAGAGCAAGGGCACCGTCCTGCCAGGTGCAGGCACATCCACTGACATGCTGCCATGCCTTGCCTGCCCCGTGTGCATCAACTTAGGCAGGTCTGATGCAGGGGAGAGAAAGCCTGCAGAACATACCCCTCTCTCTCTCCTCCCCTTCTAGACATCAAAATCCCATTGACTTAACTTTCCCCAAAGAGATAATCTTTCAGCCTTGCTCCTCACTCTGCCTCACTCTCCATTTCAGTGGGAGGGGAAGACGCGGCTCTCTGGGGCTCACGTGAGAACAGCGCCCCACAGTATCAGGAGAAATGGGACTGCTCAACGACCAATGTCCATAGCCTTTCCATGGACTTGCCGCAGCGTGGGTAACCTACCCACCAGGAAAGTTGTCTTGGTTTAGCTCTTTACAGCTTTCACCTCACCCAGCTTTACCCAACCCACTGCTTTGTGTAAGACCCCACGTGATGCACAGGGATAACTTCCCAGGATAAATTTGACAAACTCTCGGCTTCTTGCTTTATCAGAAGGTGCTGTTCTCCCTGTAGCAAGGTGGCAATTTAGATTTGTGCTTTTGCTAAGTGCCTAGCTCTTCATCTGACAGTAGTTGGGATGGGGGCATAACGTGGAAATACACCAGCTGTGGCAATAATGGTGCGACGGAGCGCGTGGCTACTCAGAAAACAAGGGGAATAATTTTCCACTGTTGCTGCATCACAACCCCAGTAACACAACTGAACAGCAGGACTTGAGGGGAGGGATTCTGTTTACCACCGTGGACATCTACGCACCCCTGCAAACCACATCAGTCTAACACAGAAGAAGGAGCAGGTCGGACGCAGCAATTAGGACGCCTAAAATTCTGCAGCATGGACTGGAACACATTGTGCTGCCTCCCCTTCAGTTTTTTGTTTGAGGATGTATCCGAGGAAATGGATTTCCGGGTCTGACTGTTCTGGGCCCGGATCAGTTTCTCATGTTCCCGTATTTGTCTCTGTAAGTGGTTCTGGATGGCAATTCCCAGGGATTCTGGATCGAGGGAAGCACCGTAAACCTCCCACGTCATGCCCTGCTCATCCCAAACAACATCCCTGACGTGTTTGGACTGCTTCACCTGCACTTTCGCCTCCATGGCTGGGGTGGGCTGCTTTTTGTTTCCCGCCAGGTTTGGCAAGGCCTGAGCTGAAGCAGGAAGAGCTGTTGTGTGAAGCTCATGTCTGAATTCCTTGGCCTGGAGGCCTCGCTGCTGGGGAACTGCCGATGCCTCCAAGGGAGGGGTGAGATGTGCAGAACTTGCACTCAACTCAGACGCCAGTCCTGCCTGCAGGCTCTGGCCGCTGGCTGGCTGAGCCTGGCCAGTGTCCCCCTGGCTTCTGCTGTCCTCTTCACCTGCATCCTCCGAGCGCACCTTTATGTGGACAGTGACAGGTTGTCTGCTAACATTCGTCTCTCCTTTAGGATCAAGCACCACTGAGTTTTCTTCCTTTGTTTTTATTTTTACCACAGATTGATTGGGAACAGCCTCCCCTTGACTCGCACCCTTACTCTGCCCAGGCTTTTGCTCAGAGATGCCCAGGACCTCCTTCTGCTTGACCTCACTGTCTGTGCTGCAGGGTAAAGGTAACCGTCTGCTTTCTGCATCACAGACAAGACCTTGTGCATTGCTCTCCGTTTCTGAAAAAGCAGCAGCAGGACTGGTGCTTGGTTCACCAGTGCCAGACCCAGACTGTGCTGGAGCTTGGTTACTGGAGTCAGTTGCAAGCTGCTCAGCAGGGAGGGGCTTTGGTGGGACTGGGGCATCCACCAGCAGCGAAGCAGAATCCTTGCTTGCTGAACTGATCGTTTCAGCACTACACACAGATGTTCCTTGGGAGGTAACAGCTGCAGGGAAGATGGGGAGAACAGGTTGTGCATTATCTGCTGACACTGGAGACACCTTGTCAGAGGGGACCACAGGCAGTTTGACAGGCTGGATTTGGGCTGAAGCAGTCACAGCTGTAACAACAGTCGATTTTGACATGGCACCAGGAGAACATGGGGACTTTTGTTGTGAGGATGAACTGTCAGTAAGTGCAGACTGACTCAGCCCCATAGCTCCTTGGTAAATTATGTGCAGTTCTTCCTTCTCCTCTGGAGGAGGATTCCCTTTTAAGAAGGCAGCAAGGATGCTGGGACTGGTGGAGGCTGATTTGCTCTCCACAGTAGCCACGGCCTGAACCTCAGCATCTCGCCACGTCCTGCTTACCACTTCCTGAGGTAAAGAGCTGCTTTCTGGCTGAACCGTCATCGTACCCGTTTCTCTGAATTTGGAGAACTGGATGGGGCCTGGACTCCCCAGCTTGGCATCCGTTTTGTGCATGGGGCGGGGACTCTCATGGCTAGGCTGGGCTGGTGCCTTGCTGCTCTGCACCGCTTCAGTTTTATCTGTAGGATGCAACTGTGTGGTGACTGCATCTCCATGTTTTGCCTCCAGACTGCTCTGCGGGTCTCTCCCCAGGTCAGCTTCGGTATGCCTTACTGGTATGGTTGACTGACATGCAGCAGAACCATTTTTTTCTGCTCCCCTGTCTTTTTCCCCTCTTTGCAGAAGGTTTGCCTGAGAAGTAGAACAGGATTCGTTACTCCTGATAGGGTCACCCAGGGAAGAATAATTTAACAACTCAAGTGCTGGCTGTTCAGTCCCCTGAGGTTTCAAGTCAGAGTCACCCATTTGTGTCAGGGAGCTTGTTTTCGCCTGGCTGCCTTGCACAAACTGCCGGGAGCTCTGAGGGGCTGGCATCATCTCCGGCCCCTGCCCTGCCACGGGGGCTCCTGTCGTGGCAGGGGCTGG
>NW_010409912.1:25945-33370 GCF_000710305.1 Buceros rhinoceros silvestris
CTGGCCAGGAGCAACTGGCAGGCTCTATGGCTGCAGGATGTACCTCTGCAGCTTCCTGCTGGTTAGCATCGTCCTCATGGCACTGCCCATACCTCTGTGTGCTGGCAGCCCCTGTGCATTTCAGGTCAAACAAGCAAACTCCAGCAGAGCTGGACGGTGTGCATGAGAAGCCATTGCTGGCCCTTTCTCCACTCGGTACTTGGGGCTGGTGCTTAGCAGATTGCAGGTCTCCCAGGTGGTCCTCCTCCGCAGAAGCTGCAACCAGGGAAAGCTTGGCAGACCTCAGAGGATCTGGTACAGTCCCCATGGACCGTCTCCAAGACGTGGTTTGCCCTCAGCTTCTCAGTTTTCTTGCTCGGAGGCGGATACAGCAGGACGGACTGTCAGCAACAGGTTTCCTGTAAAGCTAATCTGTTAAAGAAAGAAGCACAGAGTTAGCAGCAGTCAGATTTAAGAAATAAAAGTACCCAGAACAGATTGACTTTACAGCTTGGAGAGAAATACTTGCAGGCAAGGGGTAAAGTGAAGCACCTCATTCTGCCTAAAAGTCAATGATCTCCCAATTCCAAGGTCCAGATGGAAAAGACAACATAGGGACAAAGCAACAACAGCTGCCCTGCTGTTGATACATTAATGAAGACTTAATGACATGCCAAGAGGGAGGCAAAAAAAAAAAAAAAAAAAAAAAAAAAAAAAAAAAAAAAAAAAAAAAAAAAAAAAAAAAAAAAAAAAAAAAAAACAACCTACAAAGTGAAAGCAAGGATGAATGGGAAAGGAAGCAGACTTTGTGTGGAAGTTTGAGGTCACAAAATAAACTCACTGTGATAAAATCCTCTAGCAAGCCACCTGTGGAAGGAAAAGTGCTACGTGGCCTGATGTAACCATGTGAAGAACAGATGTGATTCCCACCCAGTGACCTGAAGTGGATCCCACACCTTTACTGAGGACCAGTTCCCCCCTGCTTCTGACAAAAAGCCCTTCTCTAACTCTACTGCCAACAAGAACGTGCTCACAGCGGGGCAACAGGTCAATTCGGGCTAATGCGGATGAACCTAAATTTCACTGGTAAAAGGAATATGAAGGGATGACACCCTGCTGGATGGTGCAGATAAACACCAAGAGAAGCTACCACACCATACAGCACCAGGGCTGTGCACACACCTAACGCTTTCACATTTAGATCTGTTTCGGTTAATTACAAGGCAGCCAGCTCAATTAATAAACGGGGACACAGATGATCTAGGAATCAGTGTATGAGCATGTACTATGAAACTGGAATGGGGACACTGCGGCGCTGCAGGACAGGTGGGGCCCATGCCATACCCAGTGAAACACTGCGGAGGGATTTTAAGCAGGTGGAGCAGAGTTATCCAGGTTGAAACCCGGCCAGGACTCCTTCAAACAGGAGGCGACCTCCAAATGTGCTTGTTGGCTGGGCTTTGGAAACCCGATATAGGCCAAGGGCTGCATCCCTCTCAGCGTCAGCAGAGTGCTGATGGCCAACGATAAAATCCCAACTACTGCTTTCAAATTGCAGGCTACCTCTGCTTGTTTAAATGTTTTTTTCCCAGCTTATGCTGCCAGCAAAGCATGCTCATGGGACTTGGAAGACAGCCTGAATGTTTAGTTTTATGTTAGCCAGAGGAATGACGCTGGGAAGATGACTGTACTCCTGCGAGCCCATGCCGCTGCAAGCACACAGCGAGGGCTCCTTTGCTTTACTTGGGAGATACTGCTGGAAGGAGCTGCGCAATCGCTCAGCTGTGCCAGACCTTCTCTACCCACTAGGAAAACTAGCAAAAGCCTTTTCCAGAAAACATCCCTACTCTCCTCCTCTCAGCCTAAATGGGAGTGGTAACTTCCTTAGTTTCTCTAAAATTAATCCTAAATTTCAGCACCTTAGGGTACTCAGAAAGGGCAACAGCAGAAAAATGCTCAGTGAAAGAGAATTTTTAAAAAAAAAAAATCTATTTTTGTAAGGAAAGAAAAATGCTGAAATTTAAAGCCTGCCTTCCAGATACTAATAATTTATTATTTTTATACTGTTTCTTTGGGTTCTGTTCAACCACAGATCGTGGGGTTAAACCAGCACTGGGGAATGGTGATCCTGCCCCGAAGGGTCCTGAGTTTTAGCTGCAACCTGTGATAGCAGCCCTGCATCATTCCAAAGTGGCTCTCCAGCCAAGCTGATGATTAAGCTTTCGGGGTTAAACCAGCACTGGGGAACGGTGATCCTGCCCCGAAGGGTCCTGAGTTTCTTAGCTGCAACCTGTGATAGCAGCCCTGCATCATTCCAAAGTGGCTCTCCAGCCAAGCTGATGATTAAGCTTTTTGAGAAAAACTGATTTTACGTAAACCAGAATGAAAATTGGTGGAAGTTTGTGTCCACCTACTAGATTTCTTCACTTAATTTTGTGCTCTCTTTAAAGCCAGCCAACAGTCTCAAAGGAAAGAAGTTCACGCTGTTGTATTATGAACGTCTAATGACCGTGAGGAGAGGAGCAGATGGCTTTGGGCATCTGTTCGTCTAAATTCTGTTACTCGCTTCTGTCCTTTTCCAAATATCGATGCAAACCAAACCAGTATATACAGTGGAGCAGGTCACTTTTTTTTAGATCAACCACTAACCAAATAAGGGAACAAAACCAACGCCCATTTTTAGGATGAGACATACTACTTGGCAAATGGCTTGAGAAGAAATAAAGAGAACAAAGCAAATCTGTTCGGCTCTTCACCATTCGAAACCTGGGAAAGGCAAATCTGCACACTGCAGCACTATCTTTAACTCGTAACCATTCAATGGGGAAATTACTCCTAATTTTTCAATTAAGTGAATTAGTTCTGATAGGAAGCCCCACATGAATTCTTCCCATCTGTTTAGCGGCTCTTCACCAGCATCATTAGAAACACACATTCTGTGTTCTGTGCCACATGGGCTAATCAAAAGCAATTCTGCAACAGAGGAAGTTCTGCCCCCAAAATCCCACATGGCCTTGCTCTCTGATGTGGAACAACAGCGCATACTCCAGACATTTTTGCTTGACCCTTGACCATGGGTTGCAGGGCTCAGTCACACACGGGATGACTCTGAAAATGAGTTAATGAAAATAAGGTTTTTATGAAGACTTTGTTGTCAAAGTCATGGGAGCAATTTTGTTAGACTCTTCACTCTGCCATTGTAATGACAGGATCCAAAGGCACTACAGCAGTCTAAATAAATGCGGTAATTTTTGACCATGCTCGCTAAGAATTAATAAAAATCAGAATGAAATAAGTCTTACATAAGAGAAAAGCAAGCAAACCCAGCTAATTACAGAATTGGAAAGGCATTGTTATTATTGGAGTCTTATTTACGATTACTGAATCATTTTTACTACTGGGGTGCTAGTGCTTAGGAGTGAGGAACATGGCTGTGACTTGTGGGCAACACTATTCAGCTGCCAAGGCAGTGAGGATTCAAACCAACAAGCAGCACCGACTGTAAGCAAATACCTAGAAGAAACACAAAACTCAGCAGCAGGCCAAAAGCCATGTCAAAACAGACCACGACAGCTGATGAATTTTTCAAGTGTTGTATGCCTGACCTGGAGCAATCATCCAAAACTTCTTTTATCAGGAGGTGAAATCTGTATTTCCACAAAGGTCAAAATCAATTTTTAGTAATAAGAACAGATTTTTTACACTACAGTTCTCCTTCACCATACTCTTCCAGACCAAATTAGTCTGCCCAACTGTGTCAATCTCACCTCACCACAGAATTTTTCCGAACCTTTTGCAACAAGAAGTTTCTAACCTTGACAAAGGCTAAGTTTGGCTTACATGGTCTGGGCGAGTCCCTGCATGGCCAGCACACCTTCATGGTTTCTTGCCACTGAGTAAGTCTTCCTCATGTGCTTTAAAAAAACCCAAATCCCCCAAAGCCCCAAACCTCAAGACGTTTGTGGGCAACTCAGTACTGACAATGTAAAGAAACTCTTACTTATCTCAGTAACACCCATCCCCCAATAAAACACCATCACAAATTTCCCTCTTGCTGCTTATGAGAATGTCAACAAAACCAGAAAGTCTGCATAATTAATAAAACAAAGTAATAAATTTCCAGGAAATTCCTGCATAAAAAATTCCTGCATAAAATGCAGGAAATTCCTGCATTCTGCCTCCCATTCCCTCTTGCAAAAATCTGAAAATCTGCAAAAGCACAAATAAGACTTCCAGTATCTCCACCCTCAAACAAATCACAAAAACCCCCCAAACAATTAAAAAGCAGCTCTGAAAGCAATCAAGAATACTCTCTCCAATTCTGGATTCTCATCAGCTTTCAATTTCTCGAGCTCTCTCTTCACCCTTTTAGAGACCCTTGTCTCTGCAAATGGAAGAACTGAACATTTTCTCTTAACAGTTCTAATCTCATCACATCATCTCGCAGATCATCGTGAAAATCATCATACAACCACATGGGTGAAGGACACAAATATCTGCTGCTGCAGGAATTCAGCTTCTCATTTCTTGATCTGAGGAAAATAAAATAGCACACCCTAACTTGTATTAGACCACTGAATATACAGAACACGAAGCACATTTAAGTTTTAAACATACACAAGCACTTGCATCCTTCTAAGTCTGCACCCAGTGGGTTTTTTTCCCAGCGTATTAAGTTGCTGTTCTCTGTAAATGTTGTGACTTCCTCTTTTAGTGTCAAAGGGTGTTTGTAATTCTGTCTGTTTGTGAGAGATTTGCTTCATGGGTTATTTGCTCCTAATTATTTGTGGGACCGAAGACTGGCACTACAAATGAAGGACAGTACAAACCAAGGACGTGTTCATTAAAATACAAGAGGTTGCCCAAAGGGGTAAGATTCCATCCTTCAGCATGCTTTGGGATGCTGATGGGAGACATGCGTATGCTACAGTTGTGGGGAAGCAAGGGGTGACGGGATGCCCACAGATACCTGCATTCACGTGGGCTCCCACAAGGGATAGGATTGGCATTTCAAGGAGGAGGTGTAGCAAGTCCTACTTCTCCTTCTGCACTTGGGGACAATAAATTATTGCAGGCCACACCTGCAAGCACTGCAGGAACCTGTGCCAGAGATGGACAGGGAGGTGGATGGCAGAAGCAACAAGTTGAACACCATGGGGCTGCAGCACCCTCTGTGCAGAGGTTATGCAAAGGGGATGTCTCCATGTGGTGGTTTGCTGTCGACTGGCTTCTGCTGATCCAGTTAGCAGAGCTGCTGTAACGCTTTAGCAGATACTGCAAAATACCTGTTTATTCCCTCACTATCCAGTGAACCGATAGGACTTTACTCAGTCCAGATGGACAACAGCCTGTTGCTCGACCGCTTTCAGTGCAATAAGGTGTTTTCTGCCCTTTCTCATGATCTCACCTTTTCCTATTGCTTCTTGATACCTTACTGCTGCCTTAAACTACAACTCACCTTACTCTAATCATCGGCTGAGCCCATCACCATGGTACCTCAGCACCTTTGTTGCAGCATCTGGGCTCAGGGCTAGCTGTTCTGGCCCTGCTAACGGTATGGCCATATGAAGGCCATACTAGTTCACATCCAAAGCCTTGTTTGGCTCCATCACAACTGCTCTGAGGACAAGAACAGGGCAAGATAAGATAGATGGCACATGTAATATTTGTGCATCCACATATTTTCTTTAAATCTATGCTCTCTGTGCTCCCTAGGCTCTTGCTGAACTCCTGGGAGTCCAGAAAGTGCAGCGTCCAGCATGCTGCAGAAGAGGCTTGCTGACAGTGGATCTCTCAAGTACTCTCAGGTACCTGGCAGTGAGCACGAGGGATCATTTATCTATTAATTATGGTACTTCATTGTTTATCCCAGTTTAGAAGCAAGCATCACTCAACTCCATCCCTAGCATGACCTTAGGATTGCCAGAAAAATCAGTACCAGCCTAAGCATCTTTAGACTGGTATGAAAAGAGTACACCCATGCAAGGCTGAACCAGATTTGGGGTACACGTCTGCTCTTATTTCAGGCCAAAGGGGTGAACCAGTCCAACTCCTATGGCTGCCTGAGTGCAGGATGGTGCTGACAATCTCATCTGAGAGTCCGGGCTTGTAAGCTTGAGAAAAACCTTCCCGCAACACTTCAAAATGGTCCAGAGACATGTGCGCACCTCAGCAGTCACCCAGGGACAGATGTGTGGGAATATCTGCAACCGTCTTTTAATAGGGAGGCCCATAATCACAGATGAATAAAAACTTAGTGACCAAGCCTGAATCAGCCCTACTGTCCTGCTGGCTGAAGAATAATTAGTTACCCTTCAATTAGAAAGACGTCCATCTAAAAGGAAGTATGACCGCAGCTCTGCTCTGAGACTGGGTTGCTCTAGCCTGTGTCCCATCTGTTCCCTGGGGGCAGTGCCCATCTCAGAGACAAAAAGCAACCACCACGTCCAGCTCTGGTGCTTGTTCATGGAGCCCTGATGAGAGCCCACACACTGTTAGCAGCACCAAGATGTAAATCATCCGTGCACACATGAACTTCATTCCTGGTTGAATTTTGCTTTTAATCCCTATCCTTTTCAGTTACTTTTATCCTTTTCAGTTACTTTTATCCTTTTCATTACCCAGATGCGTACAGCTACTGTGATCATACCAGTGACTTTATCTCCAGAGATTTCCCAGCCCCAAAGCTGGGCTGGCTTTGCTGAATCAGCACCAATCTATGGTCACAGCCAAAGGTAACAGGCTGGTGCGTGCCGTGAAAGTGCTGCAAAAACAGCTTGATTTTGTGGGAGTAAGAACCAAGCGGTTATGGATTTACAGGCACACTCCAGTTTTGAAAAACTCTTTCAGGTTCCCAGAAGGAAAATGGGCTCTTTGTGCTCCAACACTTTAAAACCAGGAAAAACAATATTTGAAAGTGGTAGAAAAGACGATCTAAAGAGGATTGCTAGAAAACAATGTTTGGTAAGGAGATTTTAAATCCTGACTTAAATTAAGAATTGTGGCATCTGCTGTCCTTGAAGTTTTGCGCCTTCAAAACTCACCTCCTCCTCACACACTGAAAGCTTTTTCTGGGGGAAGCTGAGATCCTCACATAATTCCAACCTCTAGAATCCCTCCAAAGAGCCCCATACACAGTTGGAGGCAGGTGACGTGGGAAAGCTGGCTGGTAGCCTGAACATGCACCACCTCCACACCCTTCTTGCCATGCCATCCCCTCTTCTGCTCTGTATCCCATCCTGCTCCTCTACTTCCCCACTCAGGTCATGCTCAGCTGTGCTCCCGAGCATCCTCTCCGCCAGCAGAGAGGGGTCTCAGGCAGCAGCACGGGGTTCTGCAGTGGAACCTGCAGTGACAGGTTCTCTCTTTGCACGCCTCCTCCTAGGGTTACAGCACCTGGTAAAAAGGCTTTC
The DNA here is from genome assembly GCF_000710305.1 of Buceros rhinoceros silvestris. NCBI lineage: Eukaryota > Metazoa > Chordata > Aves > Bucerotiformes > Bucerotidae > Buceros > Buceros rhinoceros. Next base: position 33,337 of record NW_010409912.1, read on the forward strand.
TTTGATGAGGTGTCTAAGTATGTGCAAGTCCCTG
>NW_010409912.1:33443-39473 GCF_000710305.1 Buceros rhinoceros silvestris
CTGCTGAACACCAGGCTTGCTGCAGAACACCACCCAGAGCCTGTCAGTCTTTTCCTTTCACCTTGGAAGAGAAGGATAAATGGCTTTATGAAAACAGCCAAATCAAACAACTACACTAACCGACAGCCAGCTGTAACAGTTACATAAGCTACAGTGACATTCCTAGCTCATATCCTGGGCCACCCTAAAGGTAATGTGACATGTGGGTAAAACCCATAGGAATATGTATTTTGGTTACTTTTTTTTAATTGCATTTAATTATGTTTAGCCTCATTATTAATCAGCACCTTTTTTAGAAATTTCAGTATCTATTCAGTCACTTAAGGAAACACAGCCTGACTTCAAGGGTAAACTACTTTCAGGAGGAACAACTGCAAACACACTCCTGACACACACACGAGAGGAAACAAGCAACCTGCTGTCCACATCAGGCAGGTGACTCCCTTTCACATGGCTCGTTGCCACATTTTCTTCAGCTTATTGTTGAGTAAAAACAAGATAGTGTTTGAAGGACGTGAACAGGAGGGTTGGTTGTATGGACCTTTCAAACAGCACTTTCATGTTCCATGTTGAAAGCAACAGAATTGCCCATCAACCAAGTGGGAATTTCCTTTCTTATCTATTCTGCTATCTTCTGTCTAATAAAAGCACGGTGAAATCTAACCCTTCATTAATGAATTTCATGCAACTGAATGCATTTGAACATTGACAGCTGACAAATAAAACCCCTGGTTTTGGAGAGAGCGGTTTAAAAACAGCCAACAATAAATACCTTTTACACAGCAATGCCAATGTTACTTCATCATAAAGCAGAGTGATCATCTTTTGGGGTAAAAGCGTAACACTGGCTTTGTGCTCAGGGTACTCTTTTTCTCTGACAGGACTCCCAGTCAACTAGCAGCAACCAGAACTTTGAGGTTTATGTGGACATCCATCTTCTGGGAGCTGGACCAAGACCAGAATCACATTTTGTGTGGTCAGAAAAACAACTACTGCCGAGTAGGTGTGTCTTGGAAAGGGTGGCTCTGTCGGATAAAGGATGTTACCTATTTCTAACATCCTAAGATCCTCAAAAGCAAATTTCCTGAATTTCATGATGACCTGCTCCTTAAGAACATTCCCTTAGTGCACTGAATGCAAACATTCATCACGCTGCCAAAGCAGCCCCAGTAGTGGTGGTTGTGCCCTACATAATTAAGCCTGATTTGCTGCTGAGTAACCATATTATCGGTGCCCAGAGAAGCAGTATTGTGGCAGCGCTTTTTTTAACCAGCCTTGCAAGTAAGGAAATTTTGCGTTGGAAGAGTTCATACCAGGAGGAATATCTTTCGCATAAGGTAAAACCCAGTGATACCATTTAACTCTCATGCACCATCTGAAAAATTAAGTTCTCCTCATATATCATTATTTTAATGAAGATGTTGGGCTCAATATTATAGATAGATCTATTCCCATCTCTAACGGGCACCTGGCAAAGGACATATCCATTGTTGTTTACAGGCGTTATTCTAACAGAAAAGAACTACGACAAACGGCATGTAATTAGAGAAGAAGGATGCAGAGCCTAACCAGTCATTACTGTAACAGAAATCTGCTGTAGCGTGTGATTAACCTAAGAAAGGCATGATGATGATCTCATTATGTCTGCTCTTGCCTCCTGGCTATCAGAAACACAACTAATGTGAATAAAGAGGCTGGCAGCTGAAATAGCTATCACCATGGCTTTTATCTTAAAAAAAAACAAAACCAAAAAACACCAAAACCCCAAAAACCCCAAACCAAACCAGTTAGAAATATCTTGCTGCCTTCCTGCCGCCATCCCAGCAGTTGCTTCCTGTTTCTTCACATTTTCACTTTGCTCTGCTGCTGTCTGTCATTGACAATAAGAGCAGTAAAAAGAACAAAATAATCTCCTTAGTAAACTGCCTCCTGCAGTAAACAACTTCTCAAAAAAAAAAAAACCAACCAAAAAACCCACAGAAGGAAGCACCATGTGCCGGGCTACTTTTTGTCCAATGTATTGAGGCTCTGCAGGAAACCAAATGGCTGTAGGTTGGAAGCCTTTGGTGTTCAGAGATAAAATTGGAGCAATTCAGTGGTATCTTTACAACACTGGTAAAGGCTCTTTTGAGGGCAATGACTCAAACCTGTACATCCAGCTAAGGACTCTAACCTGCTCACCTCAGTCACACAAGCTTACAACATGACTTCTGTGGAAGTTACACTGAAAAAGCCGTTACATGAAAAGCCATCATCTCAGACTCCTCTTTTTCTTTACTTGAGGCTATATATTTTATTTTGTTGAACACTGATCCCAGTAGAACTGGACCAAACCAGAGACCAGTGCCTCATTCGTTATTATATTTTTAACTGATGAGGTGCTGCATGTGGGACATGGGGAAAGCAGGATGTGCTAACCAAGCAGGGATGGGATGACATGTCCTAAATGGCACCTTGCAAAGCCAGGAAAAACAGTAACCTGTTGCCTACTGCAGATAAAGGAGTACAGTGTCACTGGTTATATCTAAAAATGACCCAACAGCCTAACCACGTACACGGCACTACAGCTGTGTGACGGCTTCCAGCCACTTGGCCTAAATGAAGGCAAATAGGAACACGTTGGTAAAATACTACACCTATAAACCATACCATGTGTTCTTCAGTCTCCACCCAGAGCTGACAGAAGGAGTTGAAAGACATTTGAGAAACCTCCCAGATGACAACAGCTGTCACTGTGGCAGATCTGATCAAGTAAAATTGGGAGAAACTTATTGTTCTGGCTCTTGGCTTGAGAAAAAGGAGGTACTGGCACCTTCCTTCATCAACTTTGAGTTCCGAAACCCACTATATAGCCAGAGAGCTCTTCAGGACAAAGAGAGGCTCTTAAGTCTTCTCCATCCTCAACTTGGATGTGCTTGAACAAAGAGACTGTAGTGCTTTCCCCGGGTGAAAAGCCTACTCACTCTCACTCAACCAAGTCACTCTCTCAACACCTCTGCCTTCCTGCAGCAAATAAAAACACCAACAGCTGGGCTACATGAGAGCTTGTTTTAGAAACAGCCCATTATTTGCAGGCTATCCCACAGGTGTCTGACAGTAATAGCTCTTCAGAGTTGCCCTTGCAAGTAGCCCAGGGGTGTAAAAATCTCTTGTGTTAACAATTGTGGGAACCATCCTCCCTTCTGTAAGAATTGTCTCCTAACAATGGCTTATTCAAAACATGTATTTTTATCTTCAGATTCAGTGTGCTTCTATCCTTCCAGCCCCAACATGGGGGACTAAAGTAACCCTACTGCCTGCAGCTTTTTATACTATGTTTTAAACATAGATTTTCACAGGCTTAAGAGTAATTACCCTCTCTGCTTCTGAATTTTAAACATCACAATGCTCATAATACAAATCCTTTTTCAGTGTCTGAGACTTGGGAAGCCCCATCTGTGTCAGAACCAAACTAGAAGCAGAAATACTTCCTCAAGAAGTGTAATATCAAGAGATAATAATGCAAAATCTGGAAACTAGTTCAATAAAGCATGCTGGAAACAGGGACCCTTTGAAAGGGTAATAATATCGGGATCAATTACTGGAGCCAAAGGCTCGCCTGTTGCGACATGGCACAGCTGCATCCATAACCTGGACCTCTGCCTTACCCACACCAGACATGTGGTGTGTACCCTGGACCTCCACAAGGAAATCATGGGCTTACACCACCTAATGTGACATCCCCACTCCTGTCCAGGGCTGGGAACTTTCAGAGGAGAGTCCAAGGTTTACTGAGCCTAATGCTGGGCATACCTCTTCTCCTTGTTTCTTCTGCATTTAAGTCAGGCATATTTACATCTCCATTTATCAGGTGATTGAAGCAATGCACATTGCGATGGAGGCACTGGCAAAAGACATTAGCTTCCACTTGAATCACTGTCCTTCAGGATGATCTCCAAATTGCTTAATGAGTATAATTAGTATTAATTAAAATGGCAGCTGGAACAAGATATATCACATCTGGGTTTACCAAAGTCTCAGGTTTACTGAAGCTGGCTGCCTTGACCACCTGGCCAAGCCCAAACAACCAGACAGCCCCATGGGCAGTGTGACTGACACTCGCCGTGGCAGCTGTCCTTCTGGCTCACTTTCACATACAGCAAAGCTACAAGCTTCTCAAGCTACAAGCAGCTGCTTCACAGTACAAAAGCAAGACATGCCCCCAAGAATAATTAAAAAAAAGAGATGGGGCAGCCACACGCAATTACTGAGTTCATCACCTAATGCCCAGCTCCTCATATCAGCCTTTGTTCTTTTTTACTCCTCTCTGGAGCAGTTTTAGCTGCCCTTGTTCAAGCTGCCAGCATATTTAACCTGCAAATCTTAGAAGTGAGCTAGGTCAGGCTGTACCTTGCTAGAGCTCAGCTGTGAGTGAGCAGGGCTACACGATTGCTTCATCTTTGTTTCTAAGACAGCTGGAGTGGAAGCTGGCAGGGCATGAAAAAGGATCATTCACAGCTTAAGGCTTAATTACGGGATGCACACTGAACAGAGATGCCTCATGCACAGAGGCATACTTGAAGGAGTGAGAAAACACGTGGCAGCCTTATAGACAGTAAGAAAATCCAGACAAGATGGTTTATTTCCGCATAGGACCTTCTTGAAGATAAGCACTAGATACTTCAGCCATTCATCTGACAGCTGTGGATGCCTAGTAGGCGTCCTACCACAATTTACTTTTATTGACATTCTATTTATGGATACAATTTTTATTACCAAAAACTGCATACATGATTGCAGACAGACATACATATACACATAAAATGTGATGTATGCTAACAAAGATAGTCATCAACCTAATCTGGGTGATTAAAGTTAGGTGCTGAAATCAAAGAAGCCTGACTCTCAAGAGTGCTGAATAATCAGAAATACCAGTAAAGCCAGTGAGAGTCAAAAGTTGCTCAATTTTTTTTTTTGAAAATACAGTTTCTTTTGTTCCTGTTCTTATCCAAGAAACGCCAGAAGGCCCTAACATATTCTGCCATTTCACTGGATGCTACATGTGAGCACAGAGATACCAAACATTCACAGCTTAAGCAGGCAAGATACAGAGCAGAGGTAGGAACTGGTACTTTTTCTGCCTTTTTAGAAGCTGACATAGCTGAAGATCACAGAGAAACCTATGCAACAATCGGTGTCTAATGCCAGTGATTTAACTACAGAACACACCTGTCTCCTACATCTTGTCATCTACTCCTAAGAACTCTTTACAATTGCAAGTGTAGGAATCTGGCTTTAGAGATCTACCTCTAAAACATGACTGAAAAATATTCAAAGGGGTGGCTCCCATGGCTGGATTATTACCATACGACGAGTCCTGAATATAAAGAGGCAAAGCAGACTGGTACCTCTGTTAAAGCACAAGCTAGGAAACCAAGCCAGCGTGCATAATATGCTTCTGCTAGCATTTCTGAATAAAAAAACCCCCACAGCCCACAAAACCTCCAAAGCAGCACCTTAACGCTGAACAAGCAAAGGATGTTACTGACCTAGGAAGGCCATTCACCCAAGAAAAGTACTGCAGATCTGTCAGCATTCATACAAGGAGGTAGCACTTCTGCAAAAGTCTCTGTTAATGCTCTTGCTCTTCAGAAAGCCTGGCAGGACATGGGATCACATGGCGTATGAATATTTGACACCAGGAAGGAGGACATCCAGTGTGAACAGGGCAGCAGGCAATGAGACAGTGATCCTGCTTGATTGTGTTTTCCTTCTTACAGGTGAGCTGCTGCTTTTACAGAGAGGAAGGCTGGCAATTTGTTCTGAAGGACCCTTCCTATAAATCTGCAGCCTGTGTGCTTGGGCAAGGGGACTCAGAGCAGACCAAGAATGAATGGAAGAGGCAGATTGGGTCAGAAGATCAAGAAAGTCCAGGCTGCAGAGCTAGGAAAGTAAGACTAATTTACCAGGTATTTCACGTATAACCATAGCATCAAAAAAATCAGGCCCTACTTGGGTGTTGAGGAGCCTGCATCTTCCCCTCCATTCCTG
>NW_010409912.1:39565-45013 GCF_000710305.1 Buceros rhinoceros silvestris
CTGGCCAGCACAGTCCAGGTAATTACCATACCAAGAAAACTGTTGGGTTTGTTCTACTCCAAGTCAACCGGAGAAGAGCATTTTTGCAAACGCAGACTGCCACAGGAGGTGGTGTGAGGGAGACAGCTGTTTGGTTAGCACCGCTGATAGGCTGGAAAATCCCCCACTGCCACTTCAAAACTCACCCTTTTCCTTTCCCAGGAGGATAGAAAACATTCTTTTCCCCTAGTATGTGTGAATTTGCACTTTATTTTAAGGGAAAAGCTGCAACCCCTGGAGATTTGTTAGCCCCCGGTCTTCTTTCTGGGCAGCAACTAGATCAAGCTGCTCAGCTGTTGAACTGTGAGGTTAGCGTGCTTCAGCCCTAAGCTTCTCCCACAAAACGGGGGAGTGAGGCTAAATGCTGATCCTGGGGTCAGCATCCTTCTCCCACATGAACTCGATGACTTTACTCCATTTACGAGGCTGACCTATCCCTACAACTGCTCAGTGAAATCTGGCTGAGTAAGAAGGCAGGAGGAGGAAAGAGCTGCTCTTTCGGAAATCAGAGAACGTGCAGGAGAAATTCAGTTGCTCGGTCCATGTGATACAGAAATTTGTTGGCCCTCTGCCTCCTGGACCTAAGCTTGAATGCTTTTCCAGCACTGATTCCCCATCTATCTCCTACTCTGTGCTCCTTGCCAGACCATTTCACAGGTTCAGAAAAGTCAAGGCCAGGAAATTGTTCATAAGAAACGGACATTTTAAAATCGTATTTTGCACTGTGGTATAGCATCATTTTGAAAGACAGTTTTAACACCACTCAAATATTTGTGATTGTGACCACATGCAAACCTCTTGCTACCCATGTTGCACGCTCAACTTGAATGTCATAAACACTGCTCTGTCCTTGTAAGCCTCTGATGGGTATTTTTCCCCATTTCCTGATATATTTTGTAATCAGTTAGGTCTCTTTCTTTCAATGGGTGACTAACAGCAAACACTATTCAAAAAGCTGCTGTCTGACTAAACATGAAGTAATTTTCTGTATGTAGAGACATAAGAAGCGAAAAAAGGAAGGCAAAACCTTAACTAAAAAATGCATATATGCAGAAGGGGAAAGCCCATTTTCCCAAAGACTGTCCTCTTTTCAGTCACAAACAGGAAACCCTCTCTCAAGAAAGGCAGAAATAGTAATTAAGTGTATGCCTGATTAACCATGTTAACCATCAGCACCGGAGAATTTGAAATCAAGACTAGGTGACTACAGGAGACACACCCAGTTAAATTCTGGTCATGGAGCTCAGCTCAGGAGCCCATGGATAAAATTCCACACGTAACTCACAAAGTCAGTCAGTCTTCAAGAGGAAGGAGAGGTGTAAGAATACTGCATTGATTCAAGGGGTAACATATTTTCATGCGCATTTCTTCTTCAAAATGCTCTCCAAAACTAAGGTAACAGGTCCGTCCCAAAGCACATTTAACTGTCCTTAAGTCCACTGTGCAAAAGCTTAGCAAGAGCTACCATATGGTCTGCTAGAAAACAGGTACTTTTATACTCCTGTTTCAATTCAAGATATGACAAATTGAATCATCAGCCACTCAGAAAAAGCTTCAAAGCAGCATCAGGAAGACTGCATAAAAGCGACCAGAAAACTGCTTTCTGCAACCAGACTCAGAACTGAGAAGGTCATGACAAGCCCTATTCAGTGACTTTTCCTCTGCAAATTTTCTACCATTCTGGTCTTTCCTACATTCATTGACAGGAAGCTATTGCGACTAATCATTGCATAGAAAACTTAGGGCTTGAAACTTTCTGCACAATGTACTGCATCCATGCAAAGCACATTGGATAGATGTTCCAGAGTTGAAGAAGCCCTGGCACAATCAAACTCTTAACTCTTGGGAGTCCATTATCATCACTATCCCCTGCTGGGTTGGCAACATTGCTCTATACAAGCCAGGACCATCCATACATTGCTCTGTACAATTCAGGACCATCACTGAAGACTGTGGAGGACAAAGATTTCAAATGACGTGCTACTGGCTGGCTGAAGTATCACGGCTAAACATTCTGTCCATTTGTCGGCCGCATCGGTACCACATACCGCATCGGCCCTAAACTCATTCTGAATCATCTGCGCAAGACAGGATGACTGAAAAGATGATGTTTGGCTTCATGGCAGAATGGCAACTATGGTGTTTGGAACAATTTCCTATCAATTTAATATCTCTGGTTAGATACCTCTGATAAAAGGCCAAATTTGTAACTCAGACTACAACAGTTCCATTAATGGGGTTTGCATTAAAGGAATTACAGCCTTTAACTGCAGGGTCAAATTTCACCCATCTAAGGTTTTTTCCTGAGCAGCATGTTAGCCGCTGATTCTGATGTGATTTTACAAGAACCGGTGTGGCTTTGACTGACAACTAGTTGAACACATGTGGTGGTTACAGACTAATTTGATTGCTGAAGTTAGATTATATTATTGAAAAAGACAACAGGTTTCAACAAAAAATATGCGATAAATGGAGGCTGTGTAGGTGGGATTCATTAGTCACTAGAAGGCAGGCTCTGCTACTGGAGAAGCAACAATACAAGGGCTGTCTTGGAGCATCTGTACAGATGGAATTGATGAGCAACAGCATGTAACACTTGTTACACCGCTCACTACTTGGGATCATTAGAAGCGTAATGTAATTCAAGCTTGCTTTCTTGATAGGTACTTAACAAAACCATTTTTAGCTTTGTTCTCCTTTTACTTTATTTTCTTTTGCTAAGGCTTTTTGAGGAGTAGCTCAAATAGACCTTGTGTGGGCTCTCTCCCTGTCATCTGCTTGTTTGGGTTGGCTGCTGATCGGAACTTCTGCTCACAATCCTGCAGGCATGTTGATTTGGCTAGAGCAGACATATACAATAGCCTGCATGAAGGAACCTAGCTGAAAAAACCCAAACCTGTGTGATATCTTCTTAATACATTCAGTCCACTCATCACCTTGTTAGGGAGCAAGTGTGAGTGTGCTTATTGTCTATGTCTTTGGCAAGCCTTCTGCCATCTTCCCGCCTCCTCCAGCATGGAAAACTGTAATTTTAAAATAGGTCATTTCATTATGAAAAAACATTTTCCAAGCAATATTCCCCTGAGATCGCTCATATTAAGGGCATCTTTTGAACTGGCTAAATACTGTTCTGCTAATTTCCAAATATCTATTGCACATGTTTCTATTATAATAGCCAAGCACGGTCCAGCCAGAGGAAACTCTCAAAATAGACCATTTAATACAAGAGTATTTGTGAGGGCCAGCTCTCAGGCATTATGATAGGATATTATCTGTTATTATTGTGCTGTGGATGGTGCCAAGTCACCCCATGACTTAGGGTTTGAATTGTTCCCTTAAGTTGAGGTATACACTGAACCCAGCCAGGAGGTAAAGACCCCTCTCCTCACCAAAGGGAAGACCACCTCTCTGTTAGTTTCTATGCCTGCTATCCATAGAAGGAAACTTCTTGTCCCTTCCATTCCTTAGGCATCAAGCTAATCCACACTTTATCAATAAAGGCTGGATTAATTCTTAAGTGCCAAAAGCACAAGCACCTAAATGAAGTTAATCCTTCTGTAATATCCATTCGTTAAAACATTCCCCTGCATCTCCTGATGGAGCTTGCTTGACTTCTCAGGAAGAGAATGAACAGCTATCATTCCTCAGGTCACAGTTTGCAGTGCATCCTAATGCATTTCTAGCATCATTAGCACATGGTCAAAACCACAGGCTAAATTTGGCCCCGTGTTCTCAGGCATAAGATAAACAGCACAAATTCAGCACACTTCTGACCTGAAGCCACCACATGCAGGTATGGGTCTTCCAAGTCTATTCAGCTGTTGGCTGAGGTAGGTGAAAGCACATTTACAATTACCAGTGCTCACGCTTATGGTATGAACAGGTTTATTTGAAGGACTGGACAGCAGGCAGGGGCCCAAAAGCCTGGTTACTTTATTCTGCCGTACCACAGACTGGGGTGACCCTTTGAAATATCACTTACCCTTTCTGTGAAAAGGCCTTTGGTGCCGCAACTAAGAATTGCCAGATGTTACCACAGCTGCATTTGTAATTGGGATACTTGTTCCTACAGGCTGGAAACTGGTACGTTATTTTTTACAGTACTGAAACAGGGGATCTTGTAATGCTATTACTTGCTTGAGCAGAAATCTGGGTTCTCAAACTTATGCAGACCTTTGCAGCCTGTTTACTGGCTTTTAACAGATACTCTAATTATTAACCTCAAGGGGAGGATTAACATATTCTTTTAATAAACATGGTGATGCCATGGTGTGCTGCAGTGTTATAAAAAGTTCAGCACTTGTTGTGAAATGCCAGCCTTTCAGGGTGGAATAATTCTGTCATCTTGTTTCCATACAGCTCTTCTCAGAGTATCATCTTTCTGACAAATATTTTATCACATTACTTCTACCCCTCCCTACACCCCCCCCTTATTATATTTTATCATTTCCTTAATGACTCATCTCTAAAACTAAGTCTTTCAACTGTGTGAAATTTTTCATGAAACTAATGCTTCAGAGGAAGCAGAGTGACATTAATGATAGTGACCCTTTACTTTGTTAAATATAAGGGATGATCGTTCTTCAGCATTTTCTAGCCAAAGGGCTAGCTAACTCCAACAGCCAGACTGAGCTGGGAGGATTTACAGACTTCTACAACTCCCTGCTTTCTGAAGTTGGGACCTGGTGATATCTGGTTCATTCCTCAGTACCCAAAGAACATCCTAAAAGCTGCCCTGGATTGTAGCTCCAGCAGTCTAAGAAAACGGGGACTTGCTAAAATGCCACAGCACCCCGTCCACATCACCTGCTTTGCTAGATTTCCTATTTAGTCAATCGCACTGACTTTCCAGATTTACTCTGCTGTTTCCTGCTTTTGGAAATAGTCCTTGGTCAGAGTCCTGGGGGCTATGGAAAGGGAGGGACTGTTCCCTGAGCAGTTGGCAGACATGCTACATTTTGGACTAAGATCCCACTGGCAATACACTGGAGGTAAAGCACCAGTCCTTGGGCTTCAAAACGTTTTACTGTTTCTTCACCAAGGCAAAACGACTGCCCAAGGGTAGAAAATCCCTTTCAGTGAGTCTGGCTTTAGGTTAGGGAACTCTGGTCACCCCTATGCTGAAAAAACACATTTCCCTGTACCACAGAAGACATGTTCCAGGCCTACACTCTACCAACAGGAACACTCACGTCTTCCCAACACCATGTGGAATCAGATTAGTAACCAGTCCACTGTTGCTTTTCTTTTCTCTTCCACCCAGAAAAGGAAGAATCCATCTGTCTGAATCTTATGCCCAACGACATAACTATTTTTGTTTGTTTTGCACACCAATGTTAACGAACTGAATGCAGTTATGCAAATTTAAGGTTACATCAGATCCTTTGTTATTTTGTGTTGGAAATTCCT
>NW_010409912.1:45116-50428 GCF_000710305.1 Buceros rhinoceros silvestris
TTTCCTCAGATTTCTAGATATTTTCCCATGAAACAGCAGGTCTAGTCTTCTCTGTAAAAAAGAAGACTGGAGCCAATGAAAAATTTCTGAATTAAAACCTCACTGACTTCACTGTCATCATTTGAGATAAGCCATTGCTTTTTATAGTATCCTTGTACGATTAATCATAACGTAACATGGTAGTCATGTCCTCTATTTGAATTTGCTGTCTTTTGGTATGAAAGGCAGTAAAAATAATTGCACTTGTTTCATTTTGCCTTTTTTTACTTCCCTTTTAGAAACTGAGCTTTGTTTGCACATTAGCATCACTGAGGAAGAGATTTTCACCGCTATCCCAATCACAGTAACCAATACTTGTTCAAGTTTCTCGAAAAGAAAAAGAAAACCACACATGCATATAGAAAGCCATCCTATTCTTTGGGACAAAAAAACAACTGGTAATAACTGCATGATGACTGTGAAGAGCTGACAATATTAATTAACATCACTGAGCTACAGCGGAGTCTGGAGATACAGGTGTCACAGAGGCAACCGAAGTGAACATTTATTACTTTTAAAGATTTTTAGAAATACCTGGTCCATTTAGCAGAAAAAAGGTCAGAAAAAAGGGCAAATAATAAAATCTGCCTCTCCAAAGCTGAATGTCTGGTCACTGCTTCCTGCCTACAATTGGTATATTAGTTTTTTTTCAGACAGTTGAACAAATACATAGTCATTGCTAACTGCACTTCCAAGGTAGCTTTGTTAGCCCTTGCCAAACTTTGCTAGACCATCAGGAAACACTGCTCCTCCCTCACATTTGTGTGTGTGCATTAATGCATGTGCACACAAATGAGAGCATGTACGTTACTACTTAACTAGAATCCATCCATAGACAATATGAATGATCTTAAACTTAGCAATGATGCTGCTGCTTCCTGGATCAGAAGTTCAACAGACCACAGTGCAGATTCCCATCTAGCAATGTGCTTCATATATATTTTATCACAGCTGAGTCTGTTTCCTTAGTAGTGACTGTGAGGGTTGCCTGAGAGACGAGAAATCTCAGTTCAGAATACACTCTTATGATCCTGTTCTAAAAAACTTCTTCTCCACTACCTCAGCAGAATGTTTTCATCTCTAAACCTAGACAACAGTGATACGATTTAGCTTGGAAAATAAATTGTTATCATTTGCCAAGTGATACAAGCTTTGAGATGGTGATATGCGGCTCAGAGATGGTCTCCACCATGTTAGATACAGACACTAATAGTACAGATACCAATAGTTTAACAAAGCACTGCGTTGTCTGTGTCCCCCTCAATTAACTCCTTGTCATTCTAAGACAACTACTTTCAGCGGGAGGAAAGCAGACAAGGAAGCAAGCAGATGCAATGACTGCAGACTGCATTGGACAGTAAATGTAACGGGTGTTGCTAACAATTACAACCACAGGTATAATAGATACAGACTCTTGTTCCAGGATCATTAAAAAAACCAGGATCTCCCTGGATGTCTCATTGAGATCAGCCGTGGTAATAGCTTCCACACCTGCCACTAAGTTTTGTAAGAAAGGATCACGGAGCTGGCAGGAGGGGGAAGAATAATTCAGTTTGTACTCCGTGGACACACCTATAGCACCCTGATAGAAGCTTTTACAGCACTTCATTGTAATATATGTGATGTTGATTCTTCCCTCCACTTAATTATTTTCCCCAAGTACATGTGTCCACTGTTGACAGAGGACAAACTGAGGCAAAATGATATTACAGTGGTTCCTAGTCATCACTCCCCTGGTCTCCATCTTTCCCTTTGCCTCTCTCCCCTATGCCCTGCACGGAGCCGCAAGTGTTGGCATTGCAGTTTTTCCCCTATTTACTCAGTAGCATGCTGACACCTCTGCCCTTTCAGATCTGCTGCCAGTTTACAAACAGAAAAGAGTCCAAGCAGTGAATCACTCAACTTTAATAAAGTAACTGATGATTTGTGATTAAATTTTTAATCAGTGCAAATCTTTGTTTCTAGAACTGTTACTGAGTTCAAAGCCCATGTATATAACAAAACAGATGTACGCAACCCTTTTCCATTTTTACTATTTGCAAAAGTAAACTGTGCTCAGATACGCTCTCAAAAGCTTTTCCTACTGAAAGCAGGAAACTTCATTCAGATCATATTCAGAACTTGTTTTACGCCAGTAAATATTATCAATCTTTTGTCTTGTATTGACTCTTAGGAAGGTGATTGTTTCTCTAAATGATCCCATGTATAAGACCAAATATGGAATCAGTTTAGACATCCTGTCACATAGTATCAAGGCTTAAAATTAGGGCACCCAATTTGCATCCAAGGTTAGTACAGAGGCAATCCTGGGTGACTTATGATACATTCCTAATCCTCCATAATAATATCAAAGCACTGCCAGTAACAACACAATTAATTTTAAAGAATTTTGCACAAATAGAACCAATTCATAACCCTGTAGGGCATGTATGAAAGCTTTATCAACTATGAAGTTGTTCCATGCCCTTAGATAACATCAGCTCTTAATCCGGGACTACTGTTAGATTCAAAGACAACAGACTCAGTCTATATCCCACCTCTGCCTTTAATGCGGGAGTTACAAATTAAGAGATGGTGCGCTGCTAGAAGCACAGTCATACAAGTCACAAAATTTTTGCTCTGTCTGTATCTGTAAGTCTGAGCAGCTTGCTTTTACTCCTAGATCAGCAATGATTTCACAACCAAATCAGAGGCAGGATGTCATTCTTAATACAGCCAGGTTTTCCTTAGATTTGGCTACTTCTGATGATGGAGGGGGTTTATGTTCTTAAAAATAAAGGTGGCAGTAACAGTTCTGGGACCCAAATCTGACAAATTTTACTACTGCCAACATATTTTGGACATAAAAGCTGCATAACTAACCTAGCACTTGCTGAACAGTCTTCAGCTGACACTAAACTTGAGACTCAAAAATACTATCTTCTGTCCTGGCCTTGTAGGATTAATTAACAGCCACTGTTCTTAATGCTAGGCTGACCCTGGATGGTCATTATCCCTCAAGAACATGCAAATTTGGGGAGCAGTTACCCTAGGGACATACACACGCTCTTCTGATTGCAAATGGAGTTGAAGACAAGATGCAACCTTGAGAAGGGAAAACGTATGTTGAAAAACCAAGCAAAGTTAGCCCAGTTTGGGGGAGAGAAGCTAAGTTTGAATGGATGGGGAAAGATACCTCCCAGGTAATAAAAAAAATTCCAAATTTCATATTGGGTGGACATACAGTGACATAAACAATTCCTAAGATGCTGATATCCACCTGTAGAAAACTCACCACAGTTCTAGAGCTCATAGGGTTACTCTATTCAATCAGATGAGATAGCTGAGCTCAGTAATGATGTTCAGACCTTTTAAGGGTCCACCACTGTTTATATGTAGTGCGATATTTTGCATAGACATGTTTTCAGGGACTTGAAAAGAGAAAACAAAATCCCTGTAAAATTTCAAGAGAGCTCATTGTCCTGACACTCAAGGAAAAGTACACTCTGTGTAATGACTGAACATTTTGAAGACAATTAGATAATTCTAAAAGCTGAAACCTGCTCTATTCATTCATGCAAACTAACCTTACTCATACAGATCATCACCTCACTTACTTTGTGGGCCAGTCTTTATATACAGGTAAGGTCTTTAGGTTTTGCTAAGGTTTTTAGTTTTTTAGTCTTTAGGTTTTTTTTCTTATATCACCCTCCCCCTGTGCATTAAGCACTTAGACAGGGTAAGTCAAGGTGGTTACACATCCCCCCCAAAACCCAAACCAATTTTAAAAGCCCACTTCAAAGAACTATTACTTTGTACCATCTCCCACAGCAGGTGCCTTCAGAACACCTAGTCTCATCCTTACAGTCCCTTTTAGCTGCCATATGTTGCTGGAAAACTTGACAACACCCAGCACAAAAACACTCCACCTTTAGCCCATAGTCTGACACTGTGCTTTCCAAAGAGAGCTACAAATCCAGGCTTAAGCACTTTCCAAAGTACATAAAACTCACAAAATTTAAATGAAAGATTTGCCCCATAATGATTACGTATGTATCGTCATGCCTAGCAGTGGTATTTACAGTTCTGTAAGACAGGAAAGCAAATCTTTCTCTCCCACCAACACTCGCAGGACCAGCAGAAACAACAGCAGTTATGAAACCAATTCACTGTAATGGGCACTTTCAGCCTGCAGTTTGTATATTACTCAGTATAACTTCTCCCCCAGTAAACTTCAAATAACTTTAAGGTCACTTGGAACAAACGCTACCAAGAAGAAAGACGGTTTTAGCACAAAGGTCCCAGGAAAAAAACTCAGCTAACTTCTAGAAGGAGGAACTCTACCAGAGCTCTACCATCATTTGAGCTACAGACTCCCTGAAAGTGAAGTGATAGGAAGAAGGAAAAATCTGTTTAATACAGTTATGCATGTAGGAAGATTTAATTTAAATGACCCTTACAGGACAGGCAACCAGCTTGTGAGAAAACCCTGGCTCACTGGGTTCCTGGAAAACCCTGGAAACACAGGGATCACTGCACGTAACTAACAGAACACAAGTTCCCACCGTGTAGTCGTGGGAAAGGAAAGTTTGTACCATTGGGTGAATAGACAGGGGAATACTGAGAACAAGGTTATTATCTCCGCACATGATGTTAACGAGAGCCTTCCTGGACTCCACTCTGCAGCACCGCAGAAGAGTGGCCTGGCCCAGCCATTTCTCCCGGGGAGCATCTGCATTCCAGGGAGAGACCAAAGGAGCCCGGTCTATTTATCTCATCAGAGACAACGTTAAGTGGCTATTTAATTACTGCCCTTACATACTTGAGCAGAGAGAAGAGATCTGGAACTAGATAGCTCTTTAACCTGACAAAGAGATTACAAGATCCAGTAGCTAGAGGACAAAGTCAGAAAAGTTCAAAGTAGAAAAAATTTTAACGAGATTAACAATTGGAGCCAATTATCCAGAAATCTAGGCAATTCTCCACTGCTGGAAGTCACTAAATGAAGACTGTTTGAAAAGGCTGGTGAGCCAGACCTCAGACTCACTAGGAAATACTCTGTCCCTTTTATTATGGAAGGGGTTAGACTATGAGATCATAATAGTTCCTTATGACTCTAACAAATCCACCATAGCATCGTTATCTTCTACCGAGAGAAAAAAGATGATGAAGGAAAAAAGTATTCATAATGAAGCCAAGGCCTGTATGGGGCCCAAAAAGCAGGTTCATCTGTGAACAACACAAGTCACAGACTGGGAGCTGGCAAGATCACCCGTAGTTGTGTTACTGACTTC
>NW_010409912.1:50570-50878 GCF_000710305.1 Buceros rhinoceros silvestris
GCAGGAGAAAGAAAAGGGGTTTTGTCAGGGATTTGTGATCAGCCCTAACACCCGAGCCAGGCTGCTCAACGCGCCTCTGGCGAGCTGGCAGCACGACGCTAACACGCGTGACCATCATCACCCGATGGGCGAGCTGTTACGTGACTGCAGCATTCCAGGTCTCAACCCGAGCGGACCATCCTGCCGCTCCCAGCCCAGCGCCCTCGGGAGCATCGTTTCGGAGACACCCACCTCAAGGTACACCGGCACACCCGCACGTCCGTGGCCGCCCGGCTTCGCCCCGCGGAGGCGGCCCAGAGAACGTCCTT
>NW_010409913.1:0-8100 GCF_000710305.1 Buceros rhinoceros silvestris
ATGATCTTTAATATAAATTTAATATAAAATTATTAAAGTATATAAGAATTTAGTATAAAAATACAAGGTAAAGATAAACTGTTAGTCATTAACTCCATTCCTTCTGAGTTCTAGTGGATCTTTTTCCAGTAAGGGTCCTCAGAAATATGAACACAACACCTACTTACATTTTAGGAAGGAACCTGAAACTAGATGGACATGCTGAACAGCATAAATTTTTGTATCTGTAAGGCTTGAATTTATTGGTATTCTATAACATATTGATGACTTGGTCACACAACTTTCTGGGGGATTCTGTAGGCCCCAAAACTTTGAAGTCTGATATTCTTGGAATTAATATTTGCATTTTCTGCTTTGAATATAACTAAGATAGTACAAGCTTATATAGTGGCTGGCCAATCACAGCATTCTAAAGAAAGCTTGTAAGGACTTGGAAAAGAAAGTCTGTATAGCTGTTGGTTTCTATAGAGCTTTTTTTCAGAAAAAAAGAGAAAAAAAGCTATTATCAACTCTTTAAAAATTACTACATTGTTGCTAAATAAGAGTGATCCAGATTACTGCAGGTGGCAACTCAGAGAGACAGGGAAATAAAGGGCTGTAATTACAGTTTTAATTATGCATAATGACATGCAGACTATTACCTTACTATGCAGCTCCCTCATTGTGCAAATGGGTCAAAAAACACCTTTGTCACCTGTGGGACAGACAGAATTTCATCTTGAATGGGTCCTTTGAGAAACACTTGAGAGATACGTAAGTAAATACTGGACCATTATTTTTGCCAGTGTGGACATTACAGGCTTTTTTCTCACTAAAACTAATGCCATAGCATAGTCTCTTTGAGAACATGACATATCAGGAAGGATAATTTGTCTAGTCCCAAAGGTGACTTTTCAAACACTGTTAAAAAAAATGCTGTAGGGATAAGGAGGCATAATGAGGCAGGGAAGCCAAACGAAGCTCAGCCCACACACTACAGCATGTTTGATTTAGAGTGAGTTTTCACCTTTCCTGTCAGAATTTCTGCTCACGTGAAAACACTGTGTTGAACTTCTGGATCTTTTCTCTCTTCTGTGTGAATGCAAGACGGTTGACAGCTTTTTCATCATAAAACAACTTCCTTCGGGAAAGATGAAATATATCTACCATTGATATTGCAGCAGTTCTAATGGCTGCTCTGGACTCAGTCCCATTTGATAGCTCATTGGGTCTGCAAAAAAAAAAAACAAAAACAAACCAGAAGGGAGTGTGTTCTACTGAGCTCACCGTCTCACATTGTTTTTGAAGTAAAAAGTAAATTGTGACATTAGCTGCTAGGAACTGCACATTGTCACTACCCAAGGAACTGTGGCTGCTTAAAGTTGAGGAAATTCCAGTAGAACCTGCTCAGGACCATGTTTCTGTACAGTTAGTTTGCTCAAGACCATGTTTCCCATTAGGTCAGGAGAAGAGACTGTGCCCTGATGTATCAGGTATAGTTTGAAGAACCTGGGACATTTTTATAACAGCTGTAGCTAACACTTGTTTGACAGCACCCTTCCTGAAATACTCTGGCTTCACAGGCAATGAGTAAAACGATCCCTTCCACTTCATTGGAGGTGATGAACCTCACAACTTTAATCAAGGGCCAGTAGAACCAAAGAAGAGTTTTCACCGTGCAGGAAGTACCTCGCAACGTCAATATCCTCCACATTGCACGTGACTTACTAGATTGACAGTGCCTAGGAGAAGATCTTACCTATAAAGGGTAGCAGTGGGATCAGGCAAAATGTAAAGCAAAATATGCTTCAGAAAATAACCCTGTAGAGTCCCTAAGAAACTGTCTGGAAAATCTCATCTTTTAGCCTTTAGACTTTCAGACAGAGTGGCATCTTCAAACGAAGATCCAACTGACGTGAAGTTTAATAAAACATAACTGCTAAAGGACACCTACCAAAAAGGTTGAAAAGTGAAAGACATCACAATCATTGTTAAGAAGAAAAAGTATTTTAGTCGTTAGAGAGAAAGAAAAACCTTTCCTACATTCACAGAGTTGTACATAATGTCATAATGTCAAATTAAAAAAAAAATCTCACCTGGAATTTTATCTGATTTATTTTAATTTCATGATGGCTAATGTATTTTATTCTTGCTCCACCTTCCTCATGTGTTTTCACATATGTGAGCCGAAAGGTAACCACTGCAACACCGTCATTTTCTCTCTTTTTAAAAATAAAGACAGCTATCCTGCAAACTTGGTCTTCCAGCTGTTAAAGAGTAAAGAGATCCCCATCTGCTGAGATGACTCAGTGGAACAATCTTCATTTAGTTTGTCCTTCCAAAGTCAAGAGTGTGATTATTGTATAATTCTCTCACCTGATTAATTCTTAACTATGAACATAATTACACTCTCCAGAAGGTAAATCACTCTTATAAATCAGTTGCTGCTGACAGTTCACTCTTCTGCACTCTAGCACACTGCAGCAAAGTCAGCCTGAGATTGTAGAAACAGATGATTGCTAAAACACAGATTTTGCAGAAAGTCTATTCATTAATGAATTACAGGTAAAATGATACTGCAAGAAAAAATAAAGAAAAAAAGGACAGAGTAAGGGCTTATAAATCCTTCTACTGCAGGAATATTTTTCATCACCAGAATAAACAAAGCAAGCAGTCCCTGAGTATACACTTGTCATGCTGCAAGCTGAGGTGAAGCGACCACTTGACGTTTATGAACTCTGCTATCACCTCGCCAAAGGTGAGTTTGGAACTGGGACTGGCTTCAAACCACAAATCAAATTAAAGGATACCAAGTGAAAAAAGCTGTAAAGCATGTATTTCGCATATTCCACCCCCTCTTCCCCCAGATTTTGCAGAGACATTTTTCCTGGTTCTAGCTAGTAATCAACTTATGCCGTAACATCTGTTTTAATACCACGATGTGCCTGCAACTCCCAGCTGTATGGAAGGTGCTCCAAGAGTCTTCGCATGCAGGAAAGATCAATCTTCAATAACATTTTTTCCAATGTTTTTCCATTTTTTCTCAAGTAGCTATAGATTAGAGCCCGAGATTTGGATAGAGAAATCAGGAACTTTTTAATCAGGTTTTCTGGAACACCCGAGACAAAAAGAAAACCTACATTATCCCATTATACACAGAGCAACAACTCCCACTGCCTAATCTGGCATGGTGGAAGGCCTTGATGATACACTTGAATCCTGAGGAATGTCTTTGCAAGTCACAGAGGGCCAAACAAGCTTGAGATAATGATAGATACTGAATTGCCTCTGGCCTTGAAATGATTTTTTTTTTTCATAGGAGAATATGTACTGACCTTTTCTGAATAACCTGACATATTTGTTTCCACAGTATCAGTGAATTCAATAGAGTGACTCTTATAAATACAATATATTTAGCCTTTGTCAAATACTCTAATCTACTGATGACTCAACTTTATTATTTTAGAAAGGATAGAAATCTCATGATAAACTTTTGTATCTTAGCATTTGATGTATTATGAGCTTTATTGCATATTCTTTCTGTCTTTTTTGTAGAAAGCTAAATAATAAGCTTTAAATTCTCTTTGGGTACAGAAGAAATTACTATCACGAGTGCTTTTAATTGTTTCCGATTCCTTTCCCTGGTCCTTTGCATGTCTTTGGTTTCCCTAGTGAAATGAAAAATTAGTGTGAGATAATGAAACTTTTGAAAAATATATTTCCAAATAACAGGGCCAGGATTGCTTCTGAAATCAATGACACTACATCAGGGATGAATTTATTATCTTACATTGATCCTCTGTTCACTATTTCAAAGCCATATTTTAAAAAAGAAATGTAGAATAAATATGCCACGTTTTCAGTTAAATCCAAGAATCTGTAGCACACATAGCTTGGAGACAGACTTCAGATGAGGCTTGTTATACCAGCAATAGGTTCAAGAAGATGTTTTAAAGGACGAAACCTTTTTACATTGTTTTTACATAGTGTTATTTGAACTCCCTTTATTGGCTAAGGGATACACGTTTAAAGAAAAAGAATGAAAAATCATCCATCATGTCTGTAGGATTAGCTGTCATCGCATTTACAATGTACTGGAGGATACCTGCTTTAAGTCCTTTCTGTACCCTCTTGCCATACTTGGCTCTGAGCTGTGCACTCCTGAAAGCTGTCCGGAACTGCTGTTATCATAGCTGGCTTAGTTCGGAATTACCTTGTACACAGACTAGAGCTACTTCTTCACTTGAGTGTAGATACCGTTTTAGTTTATATATGGATTTACTTAGCTAGACATCTAGTCATAATTTGTCCTTAGGATCGCTCTCTGTTGTACAGAACATCACGGTATAGCATGTGTTGAGGGATTTGTGAATGCGGAATCCTCTAAACCTGTATATGATAACAACCTTCAGCTTTCTTCCTGACTCTATGTCATTTCTGAAATCTCCCATTATACATGAAAGCAAAAAGGAAACTTGTGATGAATCATCCATGAAATTCCTTAAACAGGTGTTGAACATCCTCTTCTCTTATTATATTCAGAATACAGTTCTTCATATTTTATCTCTTTTTTTGTCTTAGAAAAGAAAAAGACATTTGCAAAGCAGTTGCTCACTTTTATTCACATAGCTTTACTTTGCAGCCAAAGGTTTTGGCCCTACATGCTACATAGCTCAAATATTTTACGTGAGTGGGAGGTTTCCACTAAACCAACGTACTCACTTCTCAGTAAGGTTAACACTGTAAAAACAAAAGAAAACATAGCAGAAACACCACTCTTGTTTCTTTTATTTGAACGATGCTTATGCCGGAATAGGACAGGCATGAAATCTCTTTGCAAAAGCAAAGGTGTGATCTGCTTTAAAACAGAAACAGACCATAAGTGTTCCACAGATAATCTTAAACTTTTCCAAGCTATAAGGTGTGTTCTTCCTATAGTACTTTGCACTATTCATTTGATCAACATTCTATGAAATAAGATGTCAGTATAAATCCATGTCTTCTTCCATAGCATGTCAGTCTTCAGACAAATCTTTTCCAACTTTCAAAATTTGTAAATGAAATCAAGTCCTTTAAACTTTCTATTCCAAAGTTATATGATTTTTTTCTTTTTTCTCATATTAATTTAGAAAATGAAAACCTAACGTGTAGCCTAGTTTCTTTCAGATTGTTTTGCTTCCTCTTTTCACAGACTTTCTCTGTTTCCACTCAAAAGGGTGTAACTGCAACAGAAAAGAGATTGTAGTGAAAAGATAGCTAGTACAGTTTTCACACAACTGCTATCTTGTGATTCCAAACAAAAACTACTGAAGATAACCAAGTCTTGACACTTACCAAGCTCACTCTACTCATATGGGACTCTTCCATCTGCTCTCATCAAAGGATTTAAGGTGGTTTTTTTTTTGGTTCTTAAAGCCAGGTTTTGGATGTCAATAACACAGCTATGAACATACAGTAATTTGTGTATTTTTGGATTCACAAAGATGCATTGTAGCTCTGTCTATAAACCACTATTTTAATTTAATTTTCTGTAGACAATGCAAAGCAAAATATGCATAGGCATAATGGAGCTGAATTCTCACAGCCTTTGAAATTATTTAGATCTGACATTAATACAGACAGGTGCACTCCTGAGAAACTCTAATTTGCATTCACACTTTTTTGCAGAAGGAGGTATCGAGTTCCAAGCTTTTCATGAAGGCCTGTCTTTAATTAGAAGTCAAATTAAGGTGAGTAAATCCTTTTGCCTGCTTATGCTATTGCACGCTACGGTGGTTTGAGTCATATTTTATAAACTATACCTGACTTATTTTAAGGTTCTCTGATACCATATGTGCTGCACTACACTTGACAGATGGATATTGATATTTGTTCTCATCTGTACGAGAACTAGCTGAAGCATATGCAAAACTCTTAATGATATTAAAGTTGTGCCAATTAAGATGATATTCAACCCTCTGATGAGATTTGATAGCACGTTCCACAAGCTTTGCTTCTGAATTTTTCATTGTCATTTTGATGTCATTTGTTGATACCGTGTAGCTAAAATTAAAATTAATATGATACACATATTATTAAAGTCTATCCAAAGATTTTATTCCTCAAGAAGTTAATTCTAAAAAACAGCCAAACCACTAAGACGCAAAGGGGAAATATAAAGGAAAATTATAATGCAGGTATGTATAAGAACTTGGAACTGAATTGGAATTTTATCCATTTCCTGGTGCTAAGGAAGTTGTTATTTTCAGAACTTCAAACAAAAGAGTGACTTTCAGGGTAAGTAGGAGAAGAAAATCAGATACAGAAGTGTCTTCCCCACAGGCAAAGGTTTGTGACAAAGAGGATCTTCAAAAATAGAAGGTCAAATTCTGCCCCAAACTGTCTGAAGTATTTTTCCAGTATTGGAAACCAGTTTAATGCTACACTATACTTCGTTTAAATTTCGGTAACTGAGGATGGATGTTATACCGGATAACATAATAGGGCACTCACATCCTTTTCCTGACGCAGTAACCAGGCAACGCAGGACATTGATGGGCAGTTCTGGAAAGATACTGTGCATCACTTTGCAGACAAAGCAGATGCTTCCGTCTATTGTCTCCTTTTCCTTTCACTAGTTCAGCAAAGTAGGTGGTATGCCCACACATCAGTAAAAAGGTAAGCATATTCCTTAATTAATAGCTTAGGGTAAAGTCCTTTGGCTTGTAGTGTAACTGAAATATGGGCACTCTTTTCCTTGTGATGACTGTTGGAGAGTAGTAATTTTTTTCATATACTGCAGCAAAAGTCATCAGACCTCAACTGTCAGTTCCCTCAAACAAGATACTTTTCCCCTCTCTGTGTTCCAGTTTTAAAGGAGGGTAATGAAAGATTTTGTTTGGGGTTTTTTAAAGAACTCTAAGAACTATTGGCAAAAATTACTGTAAACAACAAGATATTATTATTTCATTTGGCCATACCTTTTTGCCAGGTAATGGTAGTTACTAAATCAGCTACTGAAAAACCAATGACATTCTGCTATCAGATTTACACGAGACACTAGAACCCTGTATATACATGTAGTGTGTTCAACTGGCAGGTTTATGTTACAGCTATATGATGCATTATAGAGCCGGGATGAAATTGCACATTAACTACAAATTTATTCTGCTTTGCTTCTGGTACCCATGCCAGACTTTGATTAGGCATAGTGTGAGCACGCTTTTACAACACATGATGCATACACATGTTGAAACTGTGTCTCAACTGTAAACAGAGGCAGAAAAAACCAAAGATTTTCTGATACAGAAAATACATTTTGTTACTGAGAGACACTCTAGAGATGAAGAAAAAAATCTCTAACAAAGAGTACACTCAGATTCAGGTCAAACTGTTCAGATAATTACAGAGACATTGCTGAGTTTAGTTCCATTACTTGTTGTCCCTCTTCTAATTCCTATTCTCCGTTCTCTCCCCAGCTACTCAACTCACTAAAGTGCACAATTCTCCTATTTCCCACAGGAAATCTTTTCCAGACAGTTCATTTAGCCTTTCAAAAACAAAAATTCATTTATGCAAAAATGTCATTCTAGGAAGACCTGGTAACTTTTCCAAGTGTCTTCAAAATTGAACTTCGTATCTGAATAGGCTCAGAAACTCACAGGTGCCTGAGTACTATCCTATGCTTGTCTATTTGTTAAATAAACTATTCCAAAGCCTCAAAAAAGCCCATACCTTGTAAACATTAATGAACAAGTTTGCACAATGTTGATCTGGGAAAGGTAAATAATATTTCCAGTGTAGGCCGCAAACTGAGATACTGAGAAACTAATAAAAGAGATTTGTAGAATTAAAATAGATTTATTTTCCATAACAACAAATCTTGTGAAAGAAGAAAAGATACCCGAAGCTTTCTTAAGCCTTTCTTGAACTTAGTCACAAAGCTGTTCCATAGGATCACCAAACAGACACTGCAAACAGGACCTACAAAAGCCTTTGTCTCATTCCACATGTAACGTTGAGTTGTGTGATTACCTGTACTCCAGAATATTTTGGGGAGGGAGGACGGAGTCTATAAGCAAAATTATCCATCTTCAGAGAGTTGGGGGAGAGCTGGGGGTGTAGAAGGTTGGAAAGGGAAAG
>NW_010409913.1:8160-11375 GCF_000710305.1 Buceros rhinoceros silvestris
GGGAAAGAGAGGGAGAGATTCTTCATATCTAGAAATGGTTTTACTTCCATAGTTTCTGAGAAGAATGCAAAACTCATACTGGCACTTCAGCTTACCATCCAGGAGCCAAGAGAAAACAAAGATGTCTAACCTGAACTTTTATAATCTTGAAAAAGCAGAATCCTTTTGATTCAATTTATGGTCAAAAGCTGAAGAGGGAAAGGTAGTGAACTACACAGCTGTCAGTTTATTTAATTTCTACTAGCAGAGGTTTACATCTTTATATTCTGTAGGTGTTCATAAACACCTTTTTAATTCAATACCTAACGGTTCCTCAGTCTGTTTACAGAGGTCGGCATATTCTTTGCTAGACTTAACTTCTTTCCCACAGCTGTGTAGCCTCCTGGTGAGTGTCTCTCACTACCACATTTTGAATTATATACACAGGATACGTGAGACAGGCTCATGCACATAACGATTCACGTAGAGAACAGAAATCAGAGGGGAAAATGCTAGTCTGAGATAAATACATAGATAGATGATAGATAGATAGATAGGTTCTGAGTAGATTTTTACACAGCTACATTTTCAACTTCGTTACCTGCTTAATTACTGATTGTTCGCTGGAGCATTTTTTAAGATAATAATCCGAGACAACATAAAAATGTGAGATAGAGATTTCAGGTGAGACTGTTCAGCGTTAATGAAGTTCAGGGACAGATAAAGACGTAATCATACACTTAATATATACTGCACATACAAAATACTTTTAAATAGCAATACTTAACATTAAAGTATTACCTGAGATCATTTAATAGAACCAGGAATGTTAAAAAAAAAATCCTTAATTTCTCCATATACCTAAAGAGCAATAACTGTAAATCTGAATAATTTTTTAATGTCATGATGTTTCCAAAGTTAAATCCCTTGATTATTATTATTGATTTCCAGCAGCCACTTTTTTAATTTAAATGCAAATCTTTTCAACTTTACCCTTTGTATTTAGAGCTGCATCTCTTTATATCTAACCTCAGCACTGTCAAAAGCTGTTTCCCTAAAGGAGAAGAATCAATAACAATTTACCTTGTAGCATTGTGCTAGCACACACCTTTAATACATGGATTATGTCTTTTGACTAGCACCTTGCTGTAATAGAAATGGTTTTGGAAAGGATGAAGATCACATTGGATAGTGCTAGTACTCTGGCATAATAGCTTGTATCTATTTATAAAATGAGAAATAACGATAAAGCAAAGCCTCTGCCAAGGAATGTTGATTTAAACAGCTATGCCTGCAGATCTATAGATGCAGAATCTAGAAGTTCTAACCAGTGGGCACAAACAGGAATGTGGTTCTGTGTTCCATTCTTATATCCATACATGTAAAATTAGAAGATAATTCTACTAGGAATTCTGACAACTGTGATGATTTCACTTAAAAGATTCACTAGTAGATGGAATGATAAAGTCAAATCTGTTTGACCATATATTTTTGATACCTCTCCAAAAGCTCAAAATGTTGTTCTGTGTTTGATATCAGCTTTCTGTTTTTCTTCCATGTCCTGAAGACCTGCAAAAAGTTACAAACACTTACGATTACCTAAGCTTTGCTCTTGCTGTGGAAATGTTCCTAACCTTTTGGAAAAACTTCCATTTTCTGTTTACAAAGACAAAACAAATAATAAGATGTTAAACAATAAGTCATAGACTAATTAGCAGATGAAGATGTGAATAATTTTCCACAATACCACCTTCTCTGTACAAAAAATATGAATCTTTGAGAACTTGTTCTCCTCCTAGATGATGAATATCAACAACCCAGTAGTGTTGATTTAGTTCTCACCAGCGCAAAGCCAAAATTCTAAATGGATGTGTAAGGTGACTGCATGAGGAATCACAGTGTTCTTACCTGGAGCAATTTCTCATTTTCCATTGTTTGTTAACATTTTGAAATATTGGATTTCTTATTTTATATGTTGAGGATATTGTTTATTTGTTTTACGTTGGATTTTTTTGGTTGTTTGATTTTTTTGGTTTTGTTTTTGTTTGTTTGTTTGGGTTTTTTAATGAAACCAGAGATACCAGCACATTCATTTCAAGATTCTAATCTGGAATATCCTGTTTCTCTCACAAAGTTTACTGGATTTCCCAAGTCTTGAGGAATGTAACAAATGCTAGTACTGTATGAGAACTCCTATTGAAAAATGGCAGTTTTCCTCAACATCTGGGATGTGTTTGCAGTAATAAACATAAGGCAAGTACAATGCAGTTTGTTTTCTTTTTTAGTAGTTAACTAACATTCTTATTGTCTTTTAAAGGAGAAAAAAGTCCAGGCAGGTTTGCCTGAAGTTCCTCTTATTTTCAATATGCTAGCAGGACTGTCACCATATAGAGTGTTGAGACGATTTTTCACTCATAAGCCATTTCACAAAAACACAAAAATGATCAGCAAAAACATTTGTGAACTATCTATGCCAAAGTACTGCAGACCAAACTTTTCCAAATGTTGTTGTTACTGCTATGAGAAGACCAAACAAATATACAAAGTACATAAAAACAAAATAGGAAAAAACATAAGGAGAGAAGAGTGACTTTCGCTTTTTACTCTTTTGATACTTTTATAATTACATATTTAAATTGATATTACTGATGCAATAGAATCTTATGGCCCCCCTGAGAGTAAGCACAGGTTTTCTTGGGAAAAGTATCAAGGCTCACATAGATAATATCTTCAGCAGCTTGGCTGGCCTGGAAAACAATAAAACTTGCATAATCACATGTGTATTATAACAAATTCTGTATCCCTTTGTTCTGGGTCTGGCTGGGACCGAGTTAAATTTCTTCATAGCAGTCCATAGGTTGCTATGTTTTGGATTTGTGGCTAAAACAGTCTGGATAACATACCAATGTTTTGGTTTTTGCCAAAGAGCACCAGCACAGCCTCAAGGCTTTCTTGTTTTTTTACCATACTGCTTTCGCCTCTGTGCATCCCCCAACAAGTAGGCTGGGGGTGGGTGAGAACTTGGGAGGGGACACAGCCAGAAGAACTTACTCAAATTGGCCAAACGGATATTCCATATCGTATAAAACCACGCTCAACAATAAAAAAAATGCCGGTAGGGGAAGAAAAGATTTGGGGACATTGTCTTGCACAGTGAACACTGCTCAGAGGCTGACTGGGCATTAGTCTGCTTGTGGAAGGCAGCTGCCTTTGCATCACTTGTTTCTTTTTCTCTT
>NW_010409913.1:11455-36531 GCF_000710305.1 Buceros rhinoceros silvestris
CTTTCCCTTACTTATTAAATTATCTTCAACTTGACCCATGACTTTTCTCGGTTTTGTTCTTCCTATTCTCTTCCCCATCTCACTGAGGCCAGGGGAGTGAGCAAGCAACTGTGTGAATGCTTAGCTGCTGGCTGGGGTGAATCCACTAAGCACTGAGTAATTCCAGCCAAACGCGATACATCCTGCATCCCCAGAGGTTCCTGCAGTTTCTGTACAAAGACCTAGCTAATACCTCTATTGACAGAGGGACTGCAAAATGAACTCCTTTCTTTTGAGCTGTCGAAGAATCTACATAGCACCACTAGTGTAAGACTCAGACTACAGGAAACCAAATTTCCTTTATCTCTTTCCTGAATTGAATTTGCAGTAATGTCTCCCACTTACTCTATTTTTGCTCTAGAAGAGTTTTTGCCAATTTCTACATTGTAGGGCTGCAAATAAAATGAAAGGAGCTTTAGAAGAATTGCTTTAGGTTCAACAGGAGCCTTGGTATGAGCCCATTACTTTGTGTGTTAAACTCTGGTTACTGTGCACAGAACCAGAAACAACATGATTGCCATTTGATATCAGACATTTATCTCAAGGCAGAGACACTCATAGATCCCCATTTCTATACTGTGTCCAAGCTGCAGGGACAGATTTATGTGATATCTCAGTGTATTGCAGAGCCAAATTGAAAAGATATTTCAGGCTTCTTTGTAGTACAGCAATATTACTGGAATTTGCAAATGCAGCCTGAGTAAACTAAAGCATATCTAGATTTGTCTAGATGGTCTCATATGTAACATAGTATGATTTCTGATCAAAATGTATCGTCACTTCAAATGAAGGTGTTGAGCTTATTGAGGTATGGTGTATGTGTAATTAAGTCATCTAAAGAGATCAGAAGAGGAGAGAGGAAAAGAGCAGACCAAGAAATACAGTCTGTGAAATGCAGTAGTGCCAAAAGGAAGAACATAGAAATCGCCAAAATGTGACAGACTATGGGTCCATCTCTTCACCTTGTTTCCCAGAAGATGGAAGCATGCAGACAGTGGGTAGTTCTACACTGAAAAGCCAAACTGGTTTCTTTCTCATCATTCCTCAGTTAGATTTATGCTTGGGTGCCAGTGCATGCATCCGTCTGAAGGTAACACGTATCAAAAGTATTTCTTTAACAAAACTCAACCCAATCCAAACAAAAAAAAGGCTTTGAAGGAAACGATTTCAAAAGGAATTATTCTTCTCTGTCATGTATCACTACCAGACATCTTTTTATTATTTACTAAATAGATAAGCATGACTGGATAGTTCTGAAAAAGTTGTATAGCATGTACTAGAGGAAAGGGCAAATAAGGCTGAATACATTGTGAATATTATGCTGTGTCTAACACGAATAAGTTCAGAGCTCAGTCAAATCGCTAACTGGTGAAAATCAGCTAACTGGTGAAAGAAGGAACAATACAGATCAGAGACAAAGCTGACGGTATAAAGCTGACAGTATAAAGTTTTTAAACATTTTATGATATTATCCTGTAACAATAAAGAATAGCAAAGAATTCTTCTATTTATCATCTGTAATATTCCTTATCTTCTCCGCCTCAACTACTGCATAATTAGAAGTGGAAAAAATCTATGAAGATTTAAAAATATTATTGTCATTGTTATTTTCTCCTAATTCTTATATTAAGATGCCATTTTGACAGTAGTAAATTTTCCATGAACGTGCAGAAGACACTAGAGATTCAGTTCTGAGAGATTTTATACCCTTTATTAGATTTTTTTAATATATATATATACAGGTACTGTTATTATAACATAATAAAATATGGTATATTTTCCCAATTTTATCAGAAGAAATTAAAAACTTAGGACTGTCAGAATAAGGTTATCAAATAAAAAGAATAGCATGAGAAACAGAGAGGTCCCCAAATCATTGAAGGAGTAGATGGCAGAATGTTTTCTAGATACTTGAATTAAGACAGATATGTTTTTCATGGTCTATTAGCGAGGCAGAGGAGGGATATAACCCTTTGTTTAAGAGTAGATCTAAAACGAAGCACTATACACTATCAAAACCCAGCCTTAAATCTGAAGTACTGACAGTGAAATCTCTGCAGGCATCTAGTGTAGCTACCTTTTATTTACCTCGCAGAGCAGACTCTAAGACACTGCTAAATTGGATCAGGTGATAGAAAGAAAAATTGAAAAGGTAAAAAGGTCAGTAAACTAGAAAAATGAAATTGAAAGAAAAAACATATAAAAAGGGTGGAATTAATAAGAATTTCCTCACATCTCTTTGCACTAAGCCTTACATTAGCTGCTACAAGGTTTCTGTTTTTCATTTATAAAAGGTAATACTTTACAATTTGTGGAAAACAATATTCTTTTAGTAAAGTAAAATGTCCAACATAGAAAGAGAGGCCACAATAAGCCTGTGACAGATTATGTAGGAAAAAGATATATCCTGTCACTGCATCATATTTTGCTGGGGAATAGAGGCTGTTAACAACGCAAAACAGTGTTTTATAACTTCAGAATAAAATCAGTGAAATGGAAGGAAAACGTGGTGAAAGTCGATAGAGGTAACAGAGCTGCTGATTTGCCTCAGTATGTCATTACTGGATGGGACAGGATGCATGCTGCTTTGAATGTTCCGTTCCTTGACTGAAATCACCCGTGTCTTGTACAAGGACACACAAGAAGGTATCCTATAACCTGTTCTTTACCTTGTAAATGTATGCAGAGTACAGAGATCTAAAAAGACAACAGGTATGAGAGTTGTCTCGAGCACATCTAAGAGGTTCAATCATTTCTTACGTATCTCATAGAATGATACTGATTTTGATAAAATGGAAACAAAACCAATCTCAACATTGCTGTGTGAACATCAGATATGCTATGGTATCACCAAGATTCAGCAGAAGGGAGACCACCACCCACACCCATCCTTGCAAGTGTGAGAACAAAATTGAATTAATACAGAAATCTGACTAATTTATAAAACATTATTTTTATCATTAGAAGCAACCATTTTAAAATTACTAATGGCAGGATCCAGTAAAGTACTTGGGACATCATACATTGAAAATTCCAATATAGAAATTCCCACTCACTTGCCACAGAACCCTTAATGGTTCATAGGCTACACCTTTGTCTCACTTTCTGACTGTCCAATATATTCTGCACATGCCCAGTAGCTCCAGTTGGGGCAGTTAATTAAATACGTGTCCGGCAGACTGTCAGGTTTGGCTTTCTCACAAAGTGGAAGCTCAGGATCTACTAATGTCTCTTCTTAACTTGGTGTTCAAGAGAAGGTGATGCTGCTCTTGGTTTCTCCACATTTCATTTTGTCCCAACACCAAGAAAATAATATTTTAAAAAACAGAGAAAGCTGTAAAAACTAAGTTAATAATATATGCTAACAGCATGACATCTTGACAGTTTGGAAAACACATACATGGATCCCTCCATTCAGAAGTGGGTTTTGACCTACAGACAGAAACTTAGAGCGGATCACTTACATTATTTGAGAAGAAATATAGAGTGTGTTTCCAATTCTAAATCTCTTTTGTGTTCATAGATTTTCAAAATTATTTTGCTATAAGTCTGTGCAGAATATGTTAAATCAAATTATATTGCTACTATAATACTACTCCAATTCCTAACTCTAACTCTATAGTTAATGCGGATTGCGTCACTACAGAAACTGATTAAGTCTTCCTTAGATGAATTTTGCTTTCTATCAGTATCTATTAATAAATAAATTCATCTGTCTTTTTTTTTTTTTCAGTATCACAGCAAGAATAAATAGTTTCAAGACAAACATTAATCATCTGGTGAACCCCAGTATTATTCATTAATCCACACCATATCAAATCATTCATACACCAAATGCTACAGAATTATTCTTTTACTACCTCTTATTCTTAAAATGTACATTATTTTTTATTTGTGTTCGCATTACGTGAATGCAGTATAGGCCTGTGCTACAAATAATTATTTAAAATGTTGCACCTGTAAGTGCCTTCTCTTAATGTGGGCAAATAAATTGAGATCCAGTCAGAAGGATGTAGAAGAAACATCTCCCTCAAAAACCTTGAGTAATGTAGACAACCTGTGTGCTTTGTGTAGCTACAGGGTTTGGAAAAAGAAGGGAGGATTATAGGGTGAGGAAAAAAAAAGCATTTCTATAGTATAGTATATGTATAGAATTGTCAAGCAAACCAAGTCTGCCAAAGTTTAGAAATAATGCAATTGGAATAAAAGGGTTAAATGTTCTCATGTAACAGCGCAGAGCCAGAAAAATGTTGCAATACAATAGGATTATAAATTAGGTGTTTGTTCTAAACTTGCTCTAGCGCAGAAAAGAGTACATTCTGAACACTAAGTACTTAACAGATAACGCTGACCAAGATGATTGGTAAGTATGTCAGAAAACATAGAACAGCTCAGTTGTATCTTCAGTATACCTCATGTATCCTTGATAAATGCGCATGAATCCCTTGAAGTGAGGGACTTACTTCAGACACACACAGAGAAAAGGCAAACCCAGATCTCCTCATTCGAGGCAGGAAGCTGTCTCCAAAAGGTAGTTCCAAGAATGCAGACAAGCATGAGAAAGAACTGTAAATTAGCAGGTGGAAAGACTGGCACACTGGGCTATTAAACGATATTGTGATAGCTAACTTCTCAATGGAGTTGAGTGAAATCAAAAGCCCTGCGAAAGCGTTCATGCATGGAAAAATGTATTTTTGAGAGAGTCGTAGTTTGGGAGTTGGGGGAGTGAAGGGAGCATTAATTAGAGACTGTTGCCAGGGGACATCCATGAGGTAAATTCCCCTCTGATGTGGTGTTTCAATGTACAGACAAAAGTTCGCTCATCTCTAAGACACAGCTGTCATCCCTTCAATACTGTATAAACCTGTATTAGTAATATCATTGAAGCTGTTCTACATCCTGCACCTTTTAACAAGAAAAAACCTAAATCATTAAAGGAGCAAGGAGAAAGAAAGGTAAAAAAAGATGGAAACTCACTAAGATGCCAGAATGTAAATAGTTTCTTCTCTCCTGAGCCTATTATAGATATATCTAAAGTAAATGTAGTCTCTCAGTGAAGCCAGCGATCTTATCTCATGTTTCCAGCAGCCCAATGCAGCCCCAGAGGCACACGAAAAATTAGCGCTTATTGCTGTTATCTTTTCTTACCTAAAGAAAATGCAGAGTTGATGAATAAGAAGAAAAACATTGTGCCTGTCTGATAAGACAGCTTCCCTCCCAGCATTCTGTCTCTGTAAAGTGCAAATGAACACACTGGAGAAGAGGGATTGAGTCTCAGTTTTGGGGTAAATTAGCTGAAAATCTGAATATAAAGAATTTAAGGTAGGATCAGTAAAAGCCTAAGGCTACAAACCTGTGGAAAATCCTATCCAAGGCACCCGAAAGATGAGGTGACCTACATCAGCAGCAGACTCTGAAAATTCATAGTGCCTCCATTTGATATTCACTAAGCAAAGTTAAAGACAAGGACAGACGGGGCCAGCTGCAGGTTTGAAACTGTAATTTCTGTTTGCTGACAAGAGTTCTATGGTCTACCCTTTCAAACTGAACCACTACCTTTAGACAGAAAGAATCACAGAGCACTAGCAAGAATTATTTGCAAATGTATAGCTGCATTTGTTGACATGAGTCGTTAAAATCAGTTGCATTACTTCTATTTTTATTTTCTATAAATATAAGTTTTCAGGCAGTTCAAATGAAAATGTAAGATTTTTTTTTTTCCTAAAGCTTGTGAGAAAAAAAGTGTAGCGTTGCCAAAGGAAAACAGAAACATTTATTTTCCTGGTACTCAGTTTTGCTGTATTGACGTTTATTTCATGGCCAGCTGTTTGCTGAGATCCCGAAATTGGTGAGACATACAGAAAAATTGTCTTACGAAGTAACTCCTTATAGATATCAGGATATAGATATCCTCTTCTTAGGCACATATAAAATAGTCATCATTAAACAATAATGGTCTTGGTGTATGTGAATGATGAACTGTAAAGGTACTCTCAAAACTCACAAAAGGGCCAATAACAATTTGATCTTCTGAAGCACTGGAAGGAGCAAAAACTCCTGTTTAAATTCTCCACGCTATTTACTTTGGATGAAGGTGGCACAGTAGGTGACTTTGCTGTCATTGTAGTTTGTGATGAGTTAGTGAAATGAATTCAGTGACCCATAGGGTCATGCTGAACTCTCAAAGCACAACCAAAAGGATTATTACACTGCACATTCTATACTGTCGTGTTAGAATAAAAAAACACTGCAACTTTGTAACCTGCATGCTTTCCTGCAGAAAATCAATGCAGTGAAATTACGCCCACCTCAACGGTAAGGTTTTTTTAAAGTTTAGTTTCAAAAACTTCCTTATAAATTAGTGCTGAAAACAATATTTTTGTGTTTGTCTAGACGTGCATTTAAATGCTAACACCTAAAGGAAGTCAGAGGGGGATAGATTTGGGTATATATATTAATTTACGATACCCCGTGTTGGGTTAGGAGTACAAGACGACCAGGATTTGGACTGAAGAAGAGCTGTAGTTTAAGCCTTTTGTTTGCAGATGCAATTCAGTTATTTTTGTTTACTTTTCTTATACATTACTCGTGCATGTATTTATTTATAGGCATTTTAAAGCATTCAGCACCTCAGTATTACGCTGCGCAGCCCTGACACATTCCTCTGCTGTCAGTGCAACGCACCACGTTTTAAGGACATTACAATGGTGCCCAGAGTGCCTCTAACTGTTAGTTCAAGAACAGAAGCAAACAATCGGATTAGGTCATCCTATATAGTAAGATATCTGCCATGGTGTATTACTGTGAACACAGAAAACACTACTAGGCATGGGTTTGCATTTGATTTAAAAAACAATGTAGAAAGTTGCAAAAGTTTTAAATATAAAATCAAGAAAATTTCAACTGATACAAGATTCTTTGTCTTAACTACATTGTCACTGTCACATCTTGTTATGTCAGCAAAATGCACCTTTTTCTCCCTCTAGATATTATTAAAATAACTATTTAGCAAAAGATTCCTTCTTTAATATTATTAATTATTATTCCATATAATTATTTTGGGCCTTTGCTCTAGAATATGTGTTAGCAGAATGGACATGAAGTTTTTCAAAAGTCAGTTAGACATCCCATTTCATATGTTTTTCTGCAAATATACTGCTTTGTGGCAGCAGATCAAACAAAGCAGCAATCAGAAGCTGTACATTTGTTTCTCTTTGCTCTTTGGGGGTTAGCAGTTTTAGGTACACTGCAGAATTTCCCTTGACCCTTTTCCATGTCTGCAAAGAAGGGGACAGATGGTACCCTCACCAATTCTGTCTTACAGCATTTGAGATATTACTTAGAAGGAACAGTGTTACAGAGGCTCATCATTTTGAGCTTACCTACAATGTTCTTAGCCATTCCAGGTATAATTTCTGACAGTAGCAAATTCATCGTCATTTTATTTTCTTTTTGTTTTGGCCAAACTCAGCTTACGGTCACACTTGCGAAACTGACAGTTCTTTAAACAGCTTTTATAAATGGATCTCTCAATACTAGCCAAGACCCAAGCTGATGCCTGGCATCTTTTGGGACAGACCAGTCAGCTGTCCAAAGCCCTCAAGGTTTCTGAAAGATGTGGAAAAAACATGTACTGGGATGCCCAAGTGACAGTTCCTTCTGTTTCAGAGCAAAACCCGAGCACTCCATGTCTGGAACTGTAAGAAATAGTCTCTGTGGGTCATCTGCTTTAACACCTCCTCAGAAACATCTGGTGCTTGCCACCACAGCAGAAAGAATTAAAGGTCACTTGGAATACAGGGCCTGATCTATGTCTGCTCCTGAAGCGACATGCCCTGAGCCATCAACAGGAAAGGAGTCAGAGTCACACAAGGGGGCGCGATATTCAGAGCAGTGTGTTTTCATCCATTGTTTCTTAATCTGTCTGCATTCAGAATTTTCCAGCAGGATGTATTTACCTGTGTATGACACGCATTTCTACTTTTTATACAGCTATATTTAATTATAAAGCTGGTGGCTAAATCAAGCACTGTGAATGTAGATAGTGACAATCTTAATAGAGAAGCAGAGATAACAAAATTCTTTATTGCCCTGAAAAGCATATGACGTGTTAAAGTTATCAGACCGTATCAGGCTTAAGGGACATTAAATGTCAGGAGAGCAGACGTACCATAGAAAGCTGATGGGAGCTCCGGGAACCTTCAGTATCAAACGTTCTCCTCTATAATAATGGGCTCTGACATCAATCTATCTCAGGACTTTTGCTGCACATGAGAGAGAAACTCTTACAGTGTACTCAGATTAAAACTGTAACTAAATGCAGGGGTCCGAATCAAAGCCTTAGTGTTCTGTCACTGAACCCTCACTGCCAAGAGAGCAGTGTCATACTTATCAAAAAATAGAATCTGTAGCACGGCACTCAAACTTTTGCATTTTTGGTATTATCAAGAAGGTTTATATATATATATAGATACAGATATATAGGTATGTATAAAAAGCTCTTTTTCCTTCAGGTTACTATAGCAGAATATCACCTATTTTTTTCTTTCCTGTTCTTTTCTGAAGAACAATATTTACTTCAGAGCAATTGGCTTCCAGACACAGTAACTTGCTCTGCAAATAGAGGGATACAATAACTCTTCAATGCTTGTTTGCAGATCCCAGAGGGGACACTCACTTTTAAAGACAAATAAACCAAAACACATTTGTGTTTTCATGTTGGTTCTACAAGTTGTTCCTGGATAAAAATGAACTTGTGGAGTGTCATCAGACTTTGTAAACAACGTGATGGCAACACGGTCAGACAAGGAGCCACCACAGAAGCTGAGAGCTGAAATACAAACCTAAGATTTAAGATGTAAGAGCTGCCGGGATTTTATCAGACATTCAGCTCTGACTGATTTGTTTAGGCTGTTCTGAAGACCTCTGCCAAAATGTTTTAAGGTACTGTAGTGATGTAGATGGAATTACATTATCAGAAATTATTTATACAACTAGAGCTAGATTCCTAAAGGTATGTTCAAGCATTAAGTTTTTGATGACTGTAGTGGGATTTACAAAAGAAAAAAGTAAAGTAGACTTCAAAAAAGCACTTTAAATACCTACAAGTTTATAAAAATGGAAATATATATCTGGACCAATGAAAATAAACCGAAGAAAATAAATGAAATATATGCATTGCATATACAGCCACTGAGGAAAAATTAATGTCCCTAAGAGAACTTTTAGGA
Source organism: Buceros rhinoceros silvestris (assembly GCF_000710305.1). Classification (NCBI taxonomy): domain Eukaryota; kingdom Metazoa; phylum Chordata; class Aves; order Bucerotiformes; family Bucerotidae; genus Buceros; species Buceros rhinoceros. Next base: position 20,725 of record NW_010409913.1, read on the forward strand.
TCCATACTTGGCACTGAATAAACTTACATGTCATGCGAATTCTCCTGTGGCAATGTCCCTCTATAAGACTTTTAAGGATCCTGTTACCTAAATTCAATTAAAAATTGTTTTTCCATCTTGGAAATACTTAATTCAAGTAATTTAATTGGAAATACAAAATTCACTCTTGTGAATTTTGGTGATTAATAGATAGGCAAACAATTGAGGTAGTATTATTTCTTTTAATCTCGTTAAGTGAACCCATGTGAACTTCATGAGGTTCATCAAGGCCAAGTGCAGGGTTCTGCACCTCAGTCAGGGCAAGTCCTGGTATCAGTACAGACTGGGGGATGAGGGGATTGAGAGCAGCCTTGCAGAGGACTCGAGGGTGCTGGTGGATGAAAAGCTGGTCACGAGACAACAACATGCACTCACAGCCCAGAAAGCCAATCGTATCCTGGGCTGCAACAAAAGCGGTGTGGCCAGCAGGGTGAAAGAGGTGATCCTGCTGCTCTACTCTGCTTTGAGGAGATCTCACCTGGAGTACTGCATCCAGCTCTGGAGACCTCAGCACTAGAAGGACAGGAACCTCTTGGAGCTGGTCCAGAGGAGGGGTACAAAAGTTATCAGAGGGATGGAACAGCTCTGCTATGAGGACAGGCTGAGAGGGTTGGGGCTGTTCAGCCTGGAGAAGAAAAGGCTCTGGGGAGACCTTATTGTGGCCTTCCAGTACTTAAAGAGGGCCTATAAGAAAGCAGGGCTTGTTGTGATCGGACAAGGGGTAATGGTTTTAAACTCAAAGAGATTTAGATTAGACATAAGGAAGAAATTTTTTGCACTAAGCGTGTTGAAATGCTGGCACAGGTTGCCCAGAGAGGTGGTAGATTGCCCATCTCTGGAAGCACTCAAGGTCTGGGCATGAGGCTCTGGGCAGCCTGATGTTGTTGAAGATATCCCTGCTCATTGCAGGGGGGTTGGACTAGATGATGAGTTGCAGATTGCTTTCAGCCCAGAGCATTCTATGATTCTAGAATCCTAGGATGAAGCCATAGATGGTGTCTGTGCTCATGTGAGTGCTCTGTGTGTCTGTCCGTCTCTATCGATTTTTATGGATGGCCATGATTAGTTGTGGGTATGTGTGCTCTGTGTGCATGTGCCTACTGGGAATACATGCTCACTGCTGGTGAGACCTGGGGTGTGGAGCTGCAGCAGTCTCACCTCGCTCAGCCTGTCAGAGCTGGCATGATGTATTTTTCCCTAAGAGGCACCAGCCTGGAAATGCATGAGAAAACCCACGTACAATACACGAATGACACCAGTATTTCAGAGGGCTGAGATTCTGGAGAGAGTAGGTATAAGGAAGAAGTTACTCACTGTTTATTCAGTTTACTTCCCTCCGCAGAAATACTTGAATCTGAGTCCCCCATCCAGCAATTTGTCTGTTTACATCCATATACAGAATGCGGATCTCCAGCCGCAAGGCAGAACATTGATACTTTGTCTTTAAGCCCTACACTGATGTTTGCATCAAGATGAGGGAGATAGGGAACTGGCTGAAAACAAGCAGCGTTTGGCTGAACTCCACTGAAACATCCTGGGACATGACGGGCAGCCAGGAGGCAAATGCTGATTTAATTCTTTGATCATAAAGCCTATCTGATGCCAGACAATCCTTTTGATAGTGTATGAGCCACGAAGAAACAAAGCATTAAGAACAATACAGCACCCAACCATGTTGCAGGGGAGGATTGTTTTCTTCTCAGGTAACTTGCTTCATGATGCCGTCCATGGAAGCTCAGTGCAGGGTGAATAGGAAAGGTTTCCTGGTGTGACTGTACTGCTTTCTGACTGCTTCAGCTTGTGCAGCTTATTTTGGTAACCTTACCTGTGTTTTTAGTTTGGGTTCTTCCAGGGAACCCTTATTGACCATAGGCTCTTGCTAGTTTGCATTTTAGATTCTTGAACTAAATCATCAACATGGAAAGCTCACACACTTCGCGTTTCCAAAATTGTTCACAGCCACTGCATGTGGGAAGGTAAAGAAAAGAGTTGTGAATGGCAAGGGATGGACTGTTTTAAGCACGGAGTTAGCTAAGAGAAGCATTAGGGTTCTTAGTGATGATTTGCCTGTCAGACTGCCCATGTCTTACAGCAGCTCACTGATCACAGCTGTGTCATATGCTGTCTGGGGTTGACTTAGAATGTCCTGTCTTATTTTTTAAAAAAGGTCTTGTAAAAAATCTGAATGATGTAAAGCTTGCTAATGTCACCACGAGCTGTTCCTTTTTCTTCAAAATAGCACAGGAAATGTTGGAGACAAAAATATTTTCAATACTCTTAGAAGAAAGAACAAACAGAGCAGCCCTAATGGAAACAGTAACGTATATTCTCTTTCCAGACAAGGACTCCTCTGTGATGCCACTAAGCCAAATGGGCTGAAGGCAGATTGTTAAGCACCAAAGATGATAGTCACTTTATTCAATAACTTGGCTTGCTGGCAGAACTTGATCTAGATATTTCAAAGTGGCTGGAAAAATTCAGTAGAGAGGTTTTCTAAAAAAATATCATAGAAGCATTGTCTCTTAAAATTTTAGATTTAATTCTGAAAAAAAATTAAACTGCTTTCCAGAAGTTATGGTCAACTGGACAAAGAATTTCACAAACAACCGTGACTGCATTTTATGTCTGTGGTAAGTGGATGGTGATGCAGAGCTTGGTGAGGAGTTCATGAGGAGTGTACATGAGGTGTCAGAGGTATTAGAGCCAACAATTAAAAGTGCAGTAACAGGTTTAGAATTAAAAGCACTTGTAAACAAAGGATGAAAATGCCTGTAGTAGCGTAGGGATAGACCAAACAAAATGCAATAAGAGGTTACAGTTAAATATACACATTATTATGTTCCTCTTTTAGAAATAATAATTTTCTAAAGGACTCTTCATTATTCATAAAATGAAAAATTGACATGAAAAATCCTATTTTATTCCAAGAGAAAAAGAATGTAAGTAGGAAGTCAACAAGTCTCCAACAAATACCAATTTTTGTTCGAGGAGATTTGTTCTAGATTCAGAAAATTATCTTGCAAAGAGAACAATAAACAATTGTTGCCACAGCAGAAGCCTGAAATGGTCCCTTTACTTGATGGCAGTTCAAATGAAATAGTTCAACTTTTTACGTAGCAATTTTTAAGGACAAGTTTCATCAACAGAAGTCCATTCTTTTATGAAAATGCTGCTTCATTCAACCTATTAATCAGATGAAATCTTACACCCACTCTGTGAAAAAATCCACCTAAGAGGCTGAAAGCTGATTCAAGATGATTGATTCTACACTGCCCCTCGTTCAGTGCAGATCTTGAAAGACAGGCTGCAATTTGACTGAAAATATTGAGAAACGTTCATGACACCACCAAACACATGACAGAAGTATGTTCATGATGTATTTTAGACTGTAGTTTCAACTTCAGCCACAAACGACTGATTACTTATCTTCATCTGCTTCAAGCTAAGTGTCATATTACAGACAGAGCCCAGAAGTCCGTTCAGAAATATCTCTGTTTATTCAGCCAGACTGAATGTCAGCTCTTTTCTGAAGCGGTGAAGTTGATAGAAATTGTTTTAGAGAGACTGGCAGCACATGCTGTGAGAACTATTTTAATGCTCTCTGCCACGTTAAAACATGGCTTTGATCCACAATGAGATAATCCTGACTCATGAGGTATGTGATTTTATTCCTACAAAGTATAGCACTGGCCTAATCAAGACAGATGTAGAAAAGCTCACCGTTGAGCAAACAGAAGTGAAAATTGCTGTTCAGAAATTTACCGGAGTTTTAAAACATCTTTTTGTATTTCTTTTAAGGGATAACAATCTCACTGAACCTTATTGGTTTGGATTGGTTTTGTTTTACCCCAGACCTAAGGTTTTTAATTTATTAATTCAGCCACTACTGTGGGGCAGGGGAATGAGAAACATGGAAGACTGCAATTTTCCATAAAGAGAAAAGTCAATGAAAAATCTTTTGAGATTGCAGTCATCTGTATTGCAACATTATGTTCAGAACATACCGGAAACATACTGTCCTCAGTGGAATCCACATATTTTAATTAGTAATCTCTTTTCACAGTCTAGCCTAAATTCACTGACCTGAATTTAAGGGACACATCTCACTGAGCACCTCTGAGAGAGGGAACAACAAATATCATTGCAAACACTATTTTTCTAAGCCTTTACAATAACTGTATTTTTAAAACTTATCTATAGATAAAAAAGCTTTGTTACTTACTTACATTTTATTTGTCTTTAAGACCAGATAGGGTTATCAGGAAAAAATCAAGATACTATACAAGCTGTAGAAATACATCGTAGGACAGTCTTACATCCTGGTAAACAGACTATGTAAGTAAAAAAGGAAAGCGGAAAAAAAATAATAAACCAAGAAAAGTGGAAGTGATGGCATTTCTGAGACAGTTTGTCTACTACTCTTGCTTTTCTGTCTCCTAAATCATTATCTTGTACTTTCCAGTGCCAAAAATACCCTATTGCAGGTACGAACCTGCCAGCCATAGTCACAGGGGATTCTGTTATCAAGGATGCAGATATGCAGAAGATTTGTGATGTCGGTGAAGGCAACGTGGTAGCTTGCCCACGAGGTACAAAGGCGGGAGTTTCACCGGAGCTGTGGGGAGAAGTCACCAGTTACAGCCCGTGTGGGGCAAAGAAGATTATCAGTGGCTTCTGAGAAGAGACTGAAACTGTTTGGTGCGAATATGATAGAGGTCGCTGGAATCGTAAGAATCACAGACAAAATTAATAGGAATGGTTATTCACTATTTCCCATAGCATAAAAACTACGAAATGCCAAACTTACTACTGCATGTCTTTGAACCATGGTGTTTTGGTGTTGGAAGGGGAATTCGAGGGGGATGGAATTAATAATTCTACATATACATGAAAAAGGTAGAAATTCATGGACAATTTCTTCCAGACAAATATTTGCGTTTTTTTCTCATTTTGGGATAAAAATATTTCAGAATGTTCCACCAGCTTTTAAATATTCGATTAAATAGAATATTGCATACATAAACCAGTTTTTCTGTAGCTGTGGCACTTTTCTCTGTGGAGATGTTGAGTCTGCTATGGAAGTCTTAGGCAATCACCAAGAGCACACACAAAGAGAAAAATATTTATGTCATTCAGCTAATTCACCTTCATCAAGGAGCATACTGAAGGCACAAAATTTTGATTGAAATCCAGAGTGTTCAACTCCCCATAATGCATTCGGTGTTGTTTTTATTTGTATAGGTGAAAGTCTGTTTACACAACAGAATTATGAACAGTGTGAGACTGTTTACATCTAAGGTTGTGTTTTGGAATCATTTTTACTCAAGAGCTGAGTAAAGTAGAACAGCAATATATTATGAATCTTTGGTAAGCTCTTAATGCGGCTGCTTATTTCATAATGAGAAAGTAAAGTGCCAGATAAGCTTTATTTAAAGTTTTTTACTTTGGGAGGTCAATATATTATTCTGTACTTTCAGAGAGTGATGATCTGATAAAATTTTAGCAATCTTGGCATAAATTATATTTTACATGATTCACATAAATTACTATTAATATATTTGCTGAGTTACTTGCAATTTGTCAAAAGCTATTTCCACTTATAGTTTAAATACTCTGCAAAAGAGATATGATGAAAGTAGTCATTTTGTCTGTATATGAGAGTAAGTAAATGTCAATTACCTTTTCTTTCTACAGCTGCATAATCAGAGAAAATTTTGCTGTTACAAGAATTCTTCCTTTTCAATTTCTCCTGGCTACCTCATATAAATGAAACAAATATTTTTTAATTCTTAATCAGATAAAGTGAACTCCTAGAAATAATTTTAATGAATTTTATTATGTTAAAACCAATACAGAAGAATTATCTGAAAATTCTTTTATTGAATACAAAATTATGCAAGCACGAAGGAAAACCTACATCTATAACATGATGTCATGATAAGTACGTGAGAAATAAAGAAATCTAGTAAGGGTATTAGATATGTAAAGGGGAAGAAGGATACAGGCAATAAAAGGAGAATAGAAGTAAAAAAGAAGAAATTACGTTAAAAGCAGTCATACATATCTTACAGAAAGTAATAAGATATGCTTTTTGGTAATTCTAGAGATGCATTTGAGATGTTACATAACAGAATTAATCAATCTTGCTTCCATGAATACAGAAACCCTGAGTAGTAGTTCTTATGAAACAGTTTCGTTTAACAAAATGTGAAAGATTTCTCTGTACACGAGAACTTTACATTAAAACAAAGAAAATCTTTTACATTGGTTTGTATAAAGCTGAAAGAATATTAATGTTCTCTAACTACATGTTCTTACAGTTGGACTCTGGGTCTGATAGTCTGAACAAAAGGGGCTAGAAATCAAATTCTGTTTAATCAGTGCCACCGGTCACACCATTCTCAAGGCTGTATCTCAGAGCAATTGGGTTTCAGCAAATATGCCAGAGGGCATAAAATACGGTGTTAGAGCACTGGAAACAAAAGCCACCGGGGTTCAGGTTTTCATTACCTTTTGAAGGGCTGTGAACAAATGAGCTATAAAACTATGTATGCGTGTAAGATTAGATACAAAATATTGTGATTCTTACCCAACTGTATATATATCCCAACTGATGTACACGTATGTTCTATCTCTATAATCACGTGCACAACCTTATCTGAATCATGTGATGAATATCACACTATGTTGAGAATTACTTCTTTTCTCCTCTGTAGTACTTTTTCCTTTCCATAAGTGAAAAGATGAGATGCACATGATTTCATTCTGAGAAGTGCTATTCTCACAGTGGCTTGTGTTATCTTCTTGTTCTTTTTCCTCATCCAATATAAACAAGAATATTGGCATGTGTTAAATGGAAGTTTCCCCTATCTCTTTTGACTAATGTTGACCATCAAGTGTTATGCATAAAATCTAATTAGTGTGTTGATTTCATTCACTATCTTTGGAATAAATGCATTACTATGCTAATAGAAATAGCTCTTGTTTCCACTCTGTCCTGATAGACCATAATATGAAGCCACTAAAAGTCAGATTTCGTCCTAATTTACATCCTGTGCAGCCCTATCCAAGTCTCTCAAGTTATACCACAGAATCTGGCTATTAGTTGTTTTATAGTAGTTTAAAGCTCAGTTTTCTACATTAGCATAAACCAGTATAAACTCAGTTTTATACATTTGATTCTGGAAAACAAATTAAGCTTTGCAATCAGTTATTACAGGTGGCTGATAAATAAGGTAAAGAATTTATTTATTTATTATAAATCTTACCAATTACTAAGAACTAGTGCATATGAGCCAGCATGATTTGCATAAAATCATGCCATTGTAGGTCTTGGATTGTATCTTACATCAAGCAATGCCTAAATGGGCAAAACACCTGGAAATTATTTGGCCTGGTGCCGGGAACGCACAATGCCATTTGTCTTGTATATACAGAGTGAGGAAGAAGGTGCAATGGGAAAGAAAGATCAGGTTACATATGTAGATTTCACAGTCACGCAAATTTCTATGTCAACAGCTAAAGGCACAATCTGTGCTTGATTTTGCCATCTCACCACTGTGAGTCCTTCAGTAATAATCTTTCCAGCTAGCAAAACTTGTTTTTCCTCATCTATCATCAACCAGCTCAGCTGTCATCCATAATCTTTCTGATAATGTATCCTGCTTTAATACCCTAGGAGTGATTTTTTGGAGGATCCAAAGTTTTTTAAAACTTAGCCAAAATGACCAGTAAGTAGATCTGTACTATCAAGCAAAATAAAAACTTTAATTAACGTAAAGTTCAAATATCTTTCTGCTGTTACTCTGTTTTAAAAACTGTTTTTTACTTTTGGATATGCTTAAAGTATGATTATTTAGTACAGAGAAATTAGAACTGCTGTTCAAGAAACAAATAAAACAAACCCAGCACATTTAACTGCATTCGTCCCAATCCCGTGACCAACTCATTGTTATCTTTAAACTGAGCTATTTCATTTCATGAGGCCTTCTCCCCGGGGATCCTACTTCCCAAGCCATTTTCTCAGAGCTATGCCTGCATTTTGAAAAGAAATCTGCTGGGATAAGAACTGAGAAAATGAAATACAAGGCAGGGGATCCAAAAGTGTGAGTATGCATGAAAGAATAAAAGACGGAAGCAAAAGGGAATAAATAAAGCAGTTGGATGAAAGAAAACAAGAAAGCACACGGCTACAGGCTAAAAAAGAAATTTCTTTGCCAACTCAAACTCCTGAGGCTGATTACAGGATACAAATATAAGCAATATATCTCTTGGAATGGAAAAGATCATTTATTAAAATTTGACTAATCCAATGCATAATTTATTTTTGCTCTTCAGTATTTCAATTTTCATACTAAGTGCAATCAACTTTCACCTGTTACTTAATTCTAAGATTTGCATTATTTTAATTCTTCTGAAATGACAGAATTTATTTTTTGAAGTTATAGAAAGGAAATACTCTGAAACGAGATGTTCAATGAAACACTTTGTCTTAGTTTCAGCAGGGATAGAGTTAATTCTTTTCCTAGTAGCTGGCACAGTGCTGTGTTTCGGACTTAGTATGAGAGTACTAATACAATGTTGATAACACAGTGATGGTTTTAGTTATTGCTCAGTAGTGTTTATAGTGTGCCAAGGATTTTTCAGCTTCTCATGCCCTGCCAGCAAGAAAGCTGAAGGAGCACAAGAAGTTGGGAGGGGACGCAGCTGGGACAGCTGACCTGAAATAGCCGAAGTACTATTCCATACCATAGGACATCGTGCCCCGTATATAAATGGGGGTAAGTTGGCTGAGAGGGGCGGATCACTACTCAGGGACTGGCTGAGCATCAGTCAGCAGGTGGTGAGCAAGTGCACTGTGCATCACTTTTCTTTCTGGGGATTTATTTCACTCTCTTTTACTATCCTCCTTTCATTACAGTTATTATTAGTGTTACTATTAGTAGTATTATACTTTAATTTTATTTCAATTGTCAAACTGTTCTTATCTCAGCCCACAGGTTTTACTCCTTTTTGATTCTCCTCCCCACCCCACCAGGGGGTGGGGGAGTGAGCGAGAGTGGCTTCATGGTGCCTAGCTTTTGGCTGGAACACACTTAAACAGCTTTGAGAAGTTTGAGAGCTTTGACGACAATTAATTATTTTTCTTGGTTTTGCAAAATTGATAGATTATATATGTCAAACACCAAACCTGTTGGAAACTGCAAGAGGAGTGCCAAATAATTTATTTTTCGATACTCAAGCCTTCAACACTTCAGCCAGCATGCCCTGTTCTGGGCTCCTAGTAACACACTGCCCTAATCTAAAAATGTGTTGTGTATATTTTGGATCATCCATTATAAAAGATTCCTTAACACTTGATAAGGAATGAGTAGAACCAGACTGAGTAAACATTGTATTTCTCCTTGTACATTTTTCACTTTGTGTTTTGGCTGGGACAGAAAGCCAAAAACTTGGAAGGCATTTTTGAAATATTTGTTGACCAGGACCAGAAACATTGAACGTAACAAGTGAGTCCATTTCCTGGAAGTATTTCTAAACCAGTTTTCTGGTTCATATCTACCACTTCAGGAAGACAAGAGCAATTCCATTTTAGCTTACTGTCTGTGCTAGGAGTAGCATCGTAAAGTATGTATACGGTAGAATTTGCAAATATTATTTCTTTCAGTTAAAGGCTTTCCTTAATGGTCCATAGAATCCAGTCCTAGTCTTGAAACACATATGGCCTTCCCAAACCAAACTCTGTTGAATGACTTCTCTTGTTGAATATTTTTTGAATCTTGAAATCTCCCAGATAGATCTAGACATGGAGAGTTAATACCAAAATACCACAAAAAATATTCTGATACATCCATTCTGATAAACCCATAAAACATGGAAGCATTTTAAGAAACCTTAACAAGATTTAAAGACCAAAGTCCAGATAAGAGTCTAAATTCTGGATGCTTATCAGAGCCAAACTGTCATATCGAGAGAGGTTCCTGTTCCTCTAATTCCCCCTTGAGAACCGTTTCCCATTACAGTGTGCAATTGTCCACATAACCAGGATTAGGTTTAAACTTAAATGCCTCAGAGAAGACAGTCACCTTTTAAACGAGAGGAACCAAAAGCCAAGATTTAGCCACTGTGAGCAAGTGATATATTACACTGAGTCTGAGAGTATAGCACTAGACAGATCCATTGAAAAGAGACCTAGAGGGGGCAACTGCCAAAGCCAGAAACGCTATCAGTCTGTAATGTGGATTTTTTTTTTTATTTTATTGATGAAGTAATTCTTAGGTGAGGGATTTCTAGATTTTGGTGAAAATGATAAAGCAGCCAAGTGGGTTTGAATATGAAATAGAGCTTTACCACCCTTGTAGGCCTGACTTTTTGAAAAAGTCTGTGTAACTGTAAAAAGTATGTCAGGTCGCTGACATTTTGCTAGGCTATGTCAATAATGAAAGGGTATAAAGACACTAATTTTTATCAAAAAGGGCAGAGAAATCCTTTTCCAGAAACAGGTTTGATTTTTCAGATTTTGGTATTGAAAGTAATGTCCAAGACAGCTTTTTGTGTTTTAAGCATGTCACTAACTCAACTCAGCAGAGGTCTAAGTATAGAGTATTGCCTACACTGAAACACTTGGGGGCTGAGAGGAGAAGCAAAAAGGGGTTTAGTGTGAAAGATCCGCTAGACCTTGGTCTTTCCTAATTTTACTGAATAGAATGAATATATTAATTGTCCCCGAATTTCCCATCATCTTTGAAACTCAGAAGAGCAAAAATGAAGACAAACCTCATTCTTCTTGTTATTCCAAACATTCCAGCAACCCAGCCCTAAAGGTGCATGAGAATTGATTGTAAGTTCAAAGACAGAAGCTTTTGTTCATAAAATTAGTCACATTCTCACTCAAAATATTTCCCTCACTTTATCTTAATCAAATAGGTACCACTAATTATTTCAGTTCCATGCATCTCTTTCAGCTTTGTGATTGTGCAAGGTGGACACTTACAACCCGTCTAAAGAGACTAACATTTTGAAAAGATTTTGCACTCCAGTCTCTTACAGAATACAAATGCCTTTCTCACTTGCTTTAGTTTTAGCTATTAGACACATAAATGGAGAATGACTCATTTTCTTTTCGTAGAGAAAATATAGCACTAAAACAACTATTGAAGATGTCAAATCAGCAATGCAAAAGTTGAAAAAATGACTACTCAGGGAAAATTTGTTTAAAAAATGAAGGGCGATTTTCAGCTATCAATTTCCTCTTTAAAATTTTATCACAACCATCTAAAATCCAATTTTAAGTTTTCTTTGATTTTAACATTGTGCATTAATTTGGCGATAATTTAGCCTATTGAGAATGTGGGGTTTTGGGCAGTACAGGTTCATTCAGTAACTGTGTATCTCAGATTTCTACTGGTTTCTAACAAAGTGCAAAGTGGATCAGTAAAGATAAATTATCATTGGAACTCTATTTGATGACAGGTGATATTATAAATGCTATTAAAGATTTAGCAGTAGGAGGGTGATGATGGAATATCGTCAAAAGCCTTTCTTAGCTGACAGATAATATACTGCAGCATTGCTATTGTTGTAATTAGGACAGAAATTAATTGATTGCTAGAAAAGCAAACATGTCTTTAAAGTTTCCCAGGTCCATAGTACAATACAGCTAATTTCCTTGCTTCAGTGCATGCCTGAAACTTGCTACTATACAAGCAGCAGTGCCACACATGAACATAGCCTACCTCAAGAGAAAAAAGACACCTCAAGTGCATTCAAATGTCCAGGAATGGAAGACAGCAGCACCGTGAAGGCTTGAATAACGCAATCCACAATGTAATTAGTGTCTTAATTTCCTGCGGTACATATAGCAGTCTCTAAAAAGTGGTAAATCTGAAAGAAAGACTGATAAGGTCTAAGTTTTCAAAATTTTAAAATAAACAACAAATAAATTTCAAAAAGCCTCTCCCAAATCTTCTCTTCCCTTCCATGAAGAGACCAGAACTCCTACCAAACATTCCAAGGTATTTAGGTAAGCCTAGACACTTTATTTTATATTTGTTTGTGTATAATCCATCTTGTGAACTCAGCTATAGAAAAAGAGTACTCTTCGGTAAGTGTGGTTTCAGAATACATCAACTTTGTTAAGACCAATGTGATCTCTAGGGCAGATTAGGGCATGAAAATCTGAAAGAAGCTGAGTAGGGTGACTTAGTAGTAGTACTAAAACAATAAGGTGAAAGGCAAGGAAAGCCCACCAATAAATGCAAAGTTCTCAGGTAAAGAAATCAGTGAATAATTCATTTCTGCTCAGAAAATAGACAACATATGAAAACCTTTTTAGTGACAATCCCTCAAATATTTCATTAGTGCTTACAGAAAATAGACTACATTTTGACTTGAGTCTCACCAATGTTGCTTTGCAGAAATCTTCTTATTTTGCTAGAATCAAGATCAATTTATTTTATTGATTTATTTTGAGTCAGTCATTATACAGGACAAGAGCTGAGTGCTGTTGTTAATGGAAATAAAGTTTTGTGTTACTTTCTTTTTTAAAAAATAATTTTAGTAATAATAAATAAGATGTTCAGGCATTATACCCAAACAAAAACTGGACAAGAGGAATTTTTATTAAAATCTGAAACCAAATACATTTAAAAAAAAAAGAAACTTTTTAATTTTTATTTTCTTAAAGACTTACATGGTCGTATTAAATCTGGAACCAGTGAAGAAGAATGAAGCAGCTGTTAGGAGTCTGAACAGAAACCAAACAGCCTCTTAAGAGCTTTATTGTTTTCTTTTTGTTCTTAAAGATTTATTTTATTTTATCCCATGGCAGTTTAGGAAAGAACAAGAGGAAAACATTTGCTTATGAGAATGAAAACAAGCATCAAAATTGAAACAACTGAAATGAAAACACTGTTATTGTTTCATTTCTCCAGGATACGTCTTCATGCAGAACATTGGACACCTGTCAAAGAGTAAAGAGATACTGATGAGATTCAGAGCCAGATTTTCAAAGAAATAGTTCCATGACCCAATGGAGCTTGATATTCAACATTTCTGCTGTGTGAGAACTCTCCCGTAGTAAAGGCATTAATAAAGTCTCTCTCCCATATCTGACTGTCTACTTTCATAAAAGTCATAGGAAATTTTGCATTCGAGACCTTAACCTCCTTGTGAAATTACTGGATAGATTCAAAAGTTACTGATATGAGAGATGCTCGCTCTCTCACACACAGAATTTGACCCCCTATGCCTCGTTACCCGAGCTAAAAACCCTCTCCCTCCTTGCATTAGCATGAAACTAAAGTATTGCAAATTGCCCCGTAAGCAGTGGGGCAAAACCAAAGTCATTTTGAGGGGGATCTTGGAGATAAGTATGTCCAGAAAAGGACAATCATGAACGTAAGGTTATCTGTCTTTCCATTTTGTTTTGAGATGTGCAGACTAGCTCCCAAGCACACGGCACTGAACCCAGTAGCAGTTTCATTAAAATATTCATATTGGGAAGGTTGGTAGTTTGGAAGAATTGCAGGTTGCATGATTGCCTATGTCACTAAGCTCAGAAAAGATTAGATCCTCAGTGCTGTACGGGCACTGTATGGGCACTAAGTGATGTCCATAGCACTTGTGATTTACACAGCAGTGGAGTGGATGCTTGGAAACTACCTATTCTGTTTAGCTGCTATTTTTTCATTGTATTTATGGATTCTGTTAAAAACACAGTACACATAATTATAATAATTATGTGTAACTAATATGCTAACAAATACAGTGTTGTTACTCATGAATATGAATGACAGAGGCAGTAAAAACAAAAGCAGAAGGTCTTGTAATGCAAGAGAAGACATCCTGCTTAAAATAACCTCCCTTATATAAATTTGTACGCTGTATATCTATCATGTTGTCTAGAAAGGGTTACAAAATATTTACCAAATAATCCTTGAGGGCCTCGAACACAAATGTTTTTTTCTGTTTCTGCCAGGTTTGTGTTACATGTTGAGGGAGGAAAAGCTATATCAAAGAAGGGGAAAACAATATGCTAGAGCCACAGCAAAGTCCATACTCCGCTGGTAAAAGGAGGCTGATTATATCTGAGGAGCAGGGATGGATTTTGCTGCTCTAATTCCAAGTAAATAATGGTCAAAGGTTTTAGGTCCTGATGGCTGTCATTGACTGAGGGTTGACTCAGTCTACATCACAGAAAAAGAGGGCCAGAAAGCGATAGCAAATGCGACCTTGCACTGTAATCCTTCCTAACTAGCAAATGTGATCGATACTAAATGGACTAAAGATGTTTTAGAAACCGATATAAATTTAGAGAAGTTACGAAAAATAGGATTAGTAATGAAGCGAGGAACTGAGAAGTGTTTTGTGCTTGTAGCAGCCAAGTGTATCGGCTGCTAAACCTATTCACAGCAGAGGAATGAAAGAGAGAAAAAACCAAAGATTATTGTACCAACATATTCATCAGGTTGACATTACCTTAATATAGCAGGATATTCTTTCTCCAGCAGAGTGGCTGTTGTTGGCAGTGCTACAATAAGGCTGGCAACTTATGTTGGTTCATTTTGCTTGTATTCCTTTTGGGAATATGCATGCTGTATCTTGCCTAATTTGCTTTGCATTGATATGGCACAAAGATACAAAGCATAAAAATGAATCCGAGCAACAACCAGATACAGCATATATTAACGGGCTCAGCCTGGAGGGAGACTAGGCCAGAGATGAAGCTGTACAGAAAACTGATACAGACAAACCAACTGTGTAAGAATATCAAGCTATTTATAGAGCATTAATCCATTGACTCGAGAAGCTGAAGGTTCCACAGTTTGTCCTAATAAGTTTTATTCCAGCTGCTGGGGTAGTACAAAGCAGAAAGTTATTATGAGGGAATATATATGCGTGTGGAAATATCAGCTTCTGCCTCAGGTAATTTAAAGCTTATTCACATCCTCTTTATTCTTGTTTATAGAAAAAGGATAATCCATCTAATGAGTCAAATCCAGAATTTTAAGGAGTGTTGTTCTTTGTATAATTTAAAGGATAAATTAAGATATGAGGTGTATGAGACCATATTTAACACATTCCTAAATGGATCCAAGTTGTAAGTGACTTACAGAGCAGAGCAGGAAGTATAATTTATACCAGGTAGTCAAACTGAAGTGTAAAAGTAGCATTTTATACATCTCTTCTGATTCTGGTTTTCGTTTTCTAAAGTGGAATCTTCCTTGTCACAAACTGAAATTTGGTAACTATGAACACAGTTCCAGCCTTTTGAACTATATGAACCCTACTGCAAAGAATTAAAATAAAAATCATCTTGCCTTCTACTTACTGGAGATATCAACTGCCCAGTCACAGAAAGGTGATGGCAACTTTCAAATTATAAATGATTCACAGGATTTAGAATATTTAGACTGTTCTAACTGTTGTAAAGGAAATAATAATTTGGAAGATGTATATTAGGAAGTCTCGTGACCATTGTGTAATTTCCATAGAAAATAGGAATATTTTGGAATCAATCCTGAAGATGGATGAAACAGTTTCAAAGGAAGGATAAAATGAAGATTATCTGAAAATAGAGCAACACAAGAGCAACTGAAATAATTATGTATGTGTCCAACTACTTTCCAATGTGCTCTGTAGAAACCCAAATATGATGCTTCTTTACAAAGATGGCCTGGATATGCAAGGGGAGAGGAAAAAAAAAATCCACCAACATTACACCCCCCCCCCACCCTCACACACAAAACAAAAAACAACAACCACAAC
>NW_010409913.1:36567-36832 GCF_000710305.1 Buceros rhinoceros silvestris
CATTAAGTGCGAACGCATACGCAGAAGAGCTGCACTGGAAACACCAATGTTGGAATCAGGGAGCGGTGGGGCAGGAAGGGGAAAAAAAAAAAAAAACCCCCCCCCCTTCCCCCCCCCCCCCCCCATATAAAGTAGATAAATAAACAAAACATATAAATTCTGTTCTTCTCAGATCATAGTCTTGAATTTTTTTGTTTGCTTTTGAAAACCAACCCCCTCTGTGAGATCTCTTGCAGTCGTTGACTTATGCCATGACTGAATAAAC
>NW_010409913.1:36950-56086 GCF_000710305.1 Buceros rhinoceros silvestris
AAACTCCTCAGCCCTGGATGACACTCTTCCACTGCAAAAAACTACAGTGGATAGTGTCAGATAGAAAATATTCCAACCATCCTAAAACTGATATTTTCCTAAGTCATTCTGTCCTGTAATAAAGCTGACCCCTTACCATGAAACGTACACGCTACTCAGTGATAAAGACAGGTGCTAGCCTGATTTACCCTTGAAGCTTTCTCTAATACAGGTACCCTACTTTGACAAACCCGCTGTCCAGAAGAGGTTTTCTATCCACTTGAGGGACATGGCAGTCTTATATGTGGCCGTCTGACAGAAAGGAGAATTCCCCAAGTGAGAAAAAGAGGTTAAATTGACTTAACAACATTGCACTGCAAATATAAACCACCCTAAACTCAAAGAACATCAACAAATTCCACAGGATTCCTGTTTAAAAAACAAACAAACAAACAAGGGGAAAAAACCCACCGACCCTAGGTTTTTTTTCAGCTTCAGTTTGAAGACAACTTCAGTGCAGCAGTCTACTTGCTAGAAATCACGAACACGTCACTTCATTTTCACAGACTTGGCTGAGAACTTAGCATAAAATTTCTTCTGGTTTCAGTCATTTGCTGTCTATTGCTGAAAAATGAATTTTTTAACATCCAAGCAAAGGGCCAAAACTCACAGCTGACATGTCTCCTTTATAATTTATACTAAAGAAGTTGGATTTTCAGTGATAGGCACCTGTTGCTCTTAAAACTAGGTTTGCTGACAGATACCATGCACAGCTGTAACAAATCAAATTTCCCAACACCTGAATGCTGACTAGCATTTATTTATAGCATGTCTTTCATTTACTTCTCAACAATTTAGTGCCAAGTGTTGGTCTCTGAATGACTAATAGGAACCCAACCAGATGGCAATCAGGATGGTATTCTGATTAAAGTTGATTTTAAGAGTGCTAGAATTGAGTTTAGCAAAATACTACTACTGAAGTTACAGACTTTGGATTTTCTTATTCTGACAGGCATACAAGTCTTGTATGTGTCTGTGATATATTTATCACTCCATTCTCACAGTTGCACAATTTGCTCTTTTCTTAATAGTCTACCAGGGAAAGGAAATGTCATTGTGCTCATTTTACAGGTGTGGGGAGAATTGAAGCGTAGGAAGGTTAAAAGTAGGATAAGTCTCACCTTACTTTAAGTTTCTAGCCCAAAATACTTGTAGGAAGGAGAGATTATCTCTGAAGGTGATTCATCCTATCCTAAAATAGGTGGAAGTTGCCTGGTGCTTTTTGCTTCAGTGATTAGACATATCTAGATTATCCAGGTAACTTGGTTGAAAACCTGCCTGGTTTTCAAACCATTATAGGCAGGCAAGAAAAATTCCACTAGATGATTTTTTTCAGGATCACAGAGAAAGTCTACAGCACATCAGGGAACTTAACTTAGATATCACATTTCTCAGATTAGCACCTTAATTGCCAGACCAGACTTCTTCCTCTTTAAACTTCTGTTAACTTCTTTCTGTGAGACAATTTACCATCACTGCTCAAATCTTTGACAAAGAAAAAAGATTGGTATAAAATCTCATTTCTCTTTCATTATATGCTGCAGTTCTGCCTGTGATTAATTGGCTTCACTTTCACAGTTTTGAAACAGAGACCTTACGAACTTTGGAAATAAAGTACTGACAAAGTTTTGAAAAGGCCCTGTATTAAATAAAATGCCTTAGAGCTCCGATACACAATTTCTGTCAGCACTGGAACTGAGTTACATAATACCTATTAATGTTAATACATTCATTCTGCATGCTGGTGGGCTGACTCAGAAAACCAAAGCTCAAAGATTAGAGCACAGAAGGTGGTTTCTTCAAAGAGTGATATCTTTCTTTAAGAAAATATCTACACAGAAGACCTGATTCCTCTTCAAAGATTTGTTCCCTTAACTCCTCTCTGGCTCTGTGATTTCAAGTAACAAACTGCACTCTGTTTGCAATCACAATTTATCATTTTCCCTCCATTCACCTGTGCAGTAGGAGATTAAGAGAAGTATATCTGAGATTTCTTTCCATATGCGAAGGTCTGGCTGGGTTGGCCACTAGACAAATGTCAGCTTCTCTCTATTAACCCCTCTCTCGTCCCAAAGAGGAAGAGAAGGGAAATAAGGGAGAGAGACTTATGGATTGGAAAAGAAAATGAAAACTGTTATAATTAAAATAATAAAACGATATAGATACAAATATATACAATACCAATACCAAACCCAACCCTCTCTTCGATGGCAATCACATCACCATCACCACTGATGTTGTAGGCAGGCACTGGGGAAGGCCTGCCCATCAGCAGCAGCCGGGAACTGGATACAGGAGCTGGATTCTGGAACTAGATTCAGGAATTCATGGATTAGGATTGAAGGCAGAATGAACAGAGTCTTCCTCAGACGCACCTTTGTGATCCCTCAGCTTTATAACAAATATGACATGTATGGGATGGAACACCTTGTTTGTCAGCGCAAGGTCACCTGTCCTGTCCGCTCCTCCCCACAGATGCAGCCTCTCACTGCACCCCCACCGTGGGACACGGGGTTTAGCAGTGACCCTGTTCTTCGCAGGAGAAAGTACAAGCAAGAGCCTTTCTGCACCCCAATCCCCAGTACTAACTGTAAAAATAAATCGTTATCACTTGTAGAAGCAGACACTAATGCTGTTAACTTCAGAAAGTGTGGTTCCTTGGAAGAGACTAAAGTGAAATCGCTGAACACACAGAATTAATTCTAGCTCAGACCAGGACATTCCATCCCTTATTCCAGACCATTTTCATCACACCTATTACTGGTCTATGACTTCTTTCTACAGAAAAGTTCATTAAGTTCATTTAGTTCATGATTGCAGTGCAGGTTTCCATCTATCATAGCAATCTCTCAAGGCAGGAATGAAATTTGTTCCAGTTCATGCCCACAGGCTGCAGGTCCGCCTCAGGAGGTTACTGGATGCCACCCAATGAAGTTAGTTCCTGTCATCACCACTATGTTATCCTGAAAGATACTCAGTGACCACTGTTAGTATTATATAGCAATTAACACCATACAGCTCTAAATCAAATATTCTCATCCAGAGTTAAATTCCCTTGAGGTACACCTTGGTCTTCTAAATTACTGTAAAATTACGCTGGAAAAAAAAGGCAATTGCAAGAAAATGTTAACTGAAAATATTTTTCTTCTTTACGTTGGGATCACTCACTCCAAATGCCTACTTTTTTGTCCAGCTTTTTAAAAAGAGTTCTGGATAGATACTCTGGTGTGGGCATTTTGATTCTATTACAGATGTTTACATTAAAAAAAATAAAATCCAAGCAAAACCAGAATAAATCCCACCCCTTTAACTGGTTCAATTCAAATTAAATCAACAATAATTTTGTCCTTTGCTTCTCAGAGGCAGTGGAATGCCTTTAAATGAACAGGAAATAGGATTAGATGTTAAAAAGGGTTGTGATCTATCTTCTTGGAAATCTGAAAACATAAAGACTCAGTACAGATGTTATTAACTCTTACGAGAAAGACCTGCAGAATATGAGAGATAAAATCAGAAGTTCTTTGACTCACTAAAATTTCATAATTTTGTCCTGGAAAACCATCCCATGGAAATCAACAACCAAAAATAAAAACGTCTATTGAATTCAAGGATGTGTAACATATTTATACATTTTTTTATATATGTTAATGTTTTGTCTTCTTCCCACAACTCCCCAAAAGATGTAAGTGCCATTTGCTATTTTTAGGCAAAGCTCAGCTGCAAGGAATGCTGCCAGCAGGAAGTGAACCCAGCAGTCCCTCTGAAAACTTGGTACCTTAATTGTCCAAGTTCATCGCTTAGAATATTGTACTACATGCTGTCCTATTTAAAGTGTTGACCCATTCCAACCAGCTTCTTAAATGGCAGGGTCAATGCCATGGTGAGTTGATAGGATAAAAAAAGAAGAAACTGCTAAATGATTATAGAATTCTAGTATTATGCACAGTTTTATTATGGCAAGATGCCCAGGGCTCATGAAAGATAAATGAGGTTTGAAGTGGGATAGAGGAGGAGAGTGTTGTTAGATTTAATAGAAGTCCTTTTTTTTCTATTTTTTCCTCTTTTTTTTTTTTTTCTGGCAAGGGAATGTGAAAGACATCAAAGCAGTTTTCAGTTTTTCCTATAAATCTATAAGAAAATTAATTTCGGCAGCAACTTTTTTGCTTTTATTACTAAAGTTCTTTCAGAACCTGAAAGGGAGTGTAATTCAGTGCCTTTCAAATTGCTTTGGAGAAATATAATAAATCCAATATATATGGGAAAATTTTATGAGCATTTTTTTGTATAGATAAAGCATATACAGTTACCGGATCCTTTTTCTGATTTATTAAAATGGTATCAAGAAAATAGCTTAGCAGATCTGTCCGTGAGCATTTCACTTTGAGAAGTACTCATTAATTTCTAGACGAGAAGCCCAACAACAAAATATAGCAAGTTAGTTAACTAACACTGCCATTGCTGTACCTAAAACTGTGGGTAGCAGTGTGAATCTCTGATCAAAGACCAGTGGACGAACACACAAATCCAGAGTGCTGCCCCTGATCATGACAGCCACAGGACAAACACATTATTGCTCAGCTTGGCTCAGCTGCCCATAAGTTTATTACTTTGAATATGGCTTCTTTGCCTGCGGGAAGAAAAAGGGATCTGCTCAAATTCACCATGATGTACGTGGATGCAGTTTACTTTGTATTTCCACATGTTCTCTTTTAAGTCTTTTCTTCCAAGATCTTGCATAAATCCTTTTATGCTGCTTTGTGGTCTGAATTTTGAAGACTTTGCAACTTCCACCCGAGGAATATCTGCAAATGCAACACGGTAGTTAATACTGACGCTGAATAATGTGACATACAGCTTCCCCTGGACTGGGTACCAGACAAAATGTAGATAAGATAGCATGGTCTTTCTAAGGACAGTTTATTCTCTACGCAGCTAGTCTAGGTCTAGCATTGTGCAAGACGGCACTGCAGTTTCTTTGCCATGGCTTAATATTTTGTTTTAGCATCACCTGTTGCTACACAGTGCAAATACAACTTACGTGGTGTTTTGCATGAGGGAACTCTTACCCATAAGGACTGCCCAGCAGCATGTCTCCATACATTTCTCTCCAACAAAAATTCATTCCATTTGCACATGATATTTGCCTACCCAGTTGTTTAAGGTGTTGTCTTTGTTTCTGTCTTTCTTTCTACTCTGCTTAGAAGTCCCAATATAATGCATTGAATGCATGGAAATTTGCATACTGGTGATGATAACCTGGGGTCATAAAGTACCTTGAACAGCCCCCTTCCCTGTCTCCTTTCTCCTGCAGGTGTTGTCCATGTTGCAGTAGATCTATTCACATCTTAATCTGTAGATTAAGGAAAAAAAGGCAAGACTTCATCTCCCCTTTCCAGGCAGAGACCTAATTCTTCCACCCTGTTCTTCTACTGTTGGAAGAACTATGGCACAGGGACAGAAAGGATATGTTGTAAATCTGGACTGAAAGGTAATGTGAAAAGGAGACTAAGTGTTATCTACCTCTTCTTGTGCAGTGATTATCTCAGCACAATCTAATGCTCAGTTTGTCCCTTGAACTGAAAGCTATGTAAGACACTGTTTGGTTGTTAGGAGTCTGACATGGAGCTCACACGAGCCGAGGAACTTCCCTTGGCAGTCTGTGCCAATTTCAGACAAACTGAAGTTCTCACCATTGCCAAATTCTAAGAACTGTACCCACTTCTGATTCATAGATCAAACACCAGGGTGACATCATTCATTTATGTATTCAGCCATTTCTTTTTGGAAATATAAGATCTTTCTTGAGACATAAGTTTCCTTTCCAATGGACTTTCCTTTATGACGTTCCATATCTTTAACATATATTGTGTCATCAAAAGGGAGAGTTCTCCACTTGGTATCATTTCAATTAGTTCTCTGTTTCTAATATTGTATAAAATGAACATGTGCACAAAAAGTGCAGCATGTAATATTTCTTACACGAGGTAGTGACATCTCACTGTGATAATGACTTCTGTGTTATGTTCAGGTTATCCAGTTATCCATACAATAGTTTTGCACTGAAATTGAATTTCCCTTCTACTTTAAATATACTTTGTATCTTTGATTTTGAATATTGGTAGTAAATTATTAATCAATATATTGACTACATTCAAATACCTTGTAAATACACAAGGCATTTCATTTTAAAAGAATGTCAGCAATATTCCATTAGAGTATTCTCTTAGATCTTCTTATTTGTGTTTTCAAAGTACCTGTAATTATTATTTAGAAGGACAAATAAACTCCTTTATCACGACCAGTAATTTGTTTCATAGAATACAAAGTATGATTTTCTGAATTGAACAAAGGTTACTATTACTAATTATATGACAAATTGCATAAGAGGTAATTTTGAATTCTTTAGAAGACAGCCTGCTCAAATATTTTTGTTGCTAACTTTGTCCAACTTAGAGTCCCTTAAGTATTATGCAAGTCTAGGAGTGCTAAGAAGTAAAATTTTCAATTTCAAAATGGATAGGTCATCAGCTTTTCTTTGAACATCTAAGCCGTTCTCTTCCAGTATGGGGGAGAGCTTATCTATAATTCAGTTTTCAACAAGCGTGGGTTAGATCAGTGTCCGACCCTAAGGGCCTAAATCAATGTTTTAAGAATCAACTAATTTAGCACCATGAGAAAAAAAGCACATCTAAGTAACAACTGCAGCACTGTGGAACATTTCTGATTTAACGGGCATTCTAGAAAACTGTGAGGTAGCATTATAATTGCAAAGGAGATTTGTAGCAGTACTCTGGCTATTTCTACATCACTTCAGGGACTTTGCAAGCTGCACATCTGAAAGGTCACAGGAATATTTTGCACTGCTCCAGTTACCAAAAGAAATCATTTAAAATACAGAGCACCTATGAAAATATGTTTAGAAAAGAATGTTCGTAAACCTTGCAAATATATCTTTGTTGCAAGAATGTGCTGGTCTTTTACTCTCACCATGCTGGCCGTCATTACTGCATAAAACAAATTTAAATCAGAGGGCTGGAATTATGCATGCAGAGAAAGGGTAAACACCAAATTGTATATTACCTATTTTTCACAAATTGAGTTGGTTAATATTTACTCCTAATCTGTGATTTTATTGAATAGGGTGAGAAATAACTTTAGAGACTGACAGACAGGCATATTTTAAACACAGAACAATCCTTGTACTATTTTAATTCTTAATTATGGCCATCTTCAAAAGGAAGTGTATTCTTTTGACAGCAAACTTTTTTAAGACCTCATAGCTTTATTGTTCTCCCTTCATCAATAGAAGACGGTGAGATAGTAAGACAAAAAGTAACCTAAATAGAAGTAGCAAAATCTGACCCCAGATAAGAATAATTTTACTTTAACTAGGAAATTTTATCTTCAGGACTGGGCTTCAAGAAAGTAAAATAAATGAGCAGAGTGACAGTGAATGATCCTATTAGAGTAAATTATGGATTCTAATATTTTCAGATTGGAAAAAGAGGCTGACACTTTTTTCAATGAACAACATAAATAACAGCACGAAATATATGCAAAAATGGAAATGTTAGTGCAGTGAGGCATACTTAAAAGGATGCACCCACTGTTCCATAGTGTGTCACAAACATTTGACTCTAGAATGAAACAGAAAGACTTCTGAGAAACAGCACCGTCAGGGCCTGTGACGAGCGGTCTGCCTAGGGCAGGAGGCCTTTGGTTAAAATAAGGTTGCTGCTGTAATTTGTAAACCTAGCCAGCTGTCCCTCTACAGCAACTTCATTTACAGCAAAGACATACCCACAGGAATAAGGGCACTGATGTATTTGATAAGAAGTTGCCTGAAAGAGGAAATGAGAGTAGGATTCCTTGAAAGAAAAGCAGACTCTGTTCTGAAACAACTTTCACTTTTTTCCTGACAAACTAAGTTATTGCCTAAGGCCTCTTGAGAAGTAAATTATTTGCATCTGTAAACCTTGTCACTAGTATTCCCCAACTGGAATTAGCACCCCAGCCAACACCCTCATCCTAGTCCTTTTCCTCTTGGACTCTGCAGCAACAAGAAATTTATCTTTAATGAGGTAATTAGTTACTGAGGTATACATTTTCAGAGAAGCCAAAATGCTTTACCATGTGACCCGAAAAGAGTTCAGGAAGATACATGAGCCTCTGGGAAAAGATAAAAGCATAAGCTATGCAAGATCACATATAATTTTGCTGAGCTAGCTAGGTCTCCCCCAACCCAAATGGAAATAAGTATTCTCTTCCCTAAATTCCCCCCAAAACTGAAACAAACCAACTCCTTTTAATTCTAATCTTACAATTTTGTATGCTTACCAATTGTAATAAAATTGAGCTTTGATCTTGGCTTCCAAGATCACACCTAAGTCATTGCAACTGTTCAGTTCCATGTACACTTCCCAGGAGATAAGGGTCATCTGCTAAATTACTAAAATGACCTTGTGTCAGAAGAAGTACCTATAGATTACAAACATTTTTTTTTTCAGAAGTGAGTAGTGAGAGTAAAAACAGAAGTCACTAAATAATTAGTAATATCACAACTTCAGTAAAACAAGAGAGTTTACTAAGCATCCACTTGTTACTCGGCTCTTCCTCCAGCTTTTCTCCTAGTAAGGAAGCTCTTTTCCACTCCATACACAACTTTAACTCCCAGCACGTATAACATTCATGCGCAGAGGAACTTACCCATAAAGACAGCAATCTATGCGAGCAGTAAAACCAGTCTGAGTTACACAGTTCTGCAAAAGTCCCTCAGGCAAAGTTTTCTAAGAGTTGAACTAATATGTTTTAAAAGTATGCCAAGGTTTAGAAACTGGTCACAAACGAGCGAACATTGTACTTGACTTTCTAAACAAATTAAAATGTCAGCTCTATTCACTGTTACACAAACAGTTTGAACGTAGTTACGAAATGGACTGCATGGGAATTTATTCTTAGCAAACAATTTGTAGACATGAGCAAATTAACTTTCTCACTGTTTCAGAGGACTTACTCCCGAACAAAGAGCTACCATTTCTGATTCTTTTAAAAGATTGGGGAGCAAATTTGTACTGACTAAATGAAGAATGATATTTTCCTGCAATTCATTATTAATGAGATTTCTAGCTTACAAAGCTGCCTGGCTTCTGAGAAGTCACTTGATCAGCTCATGGTATTTTCTCCTTCTTCTACAGGTTTTCTAAATTTCACTGGCCTGAGGAGAGATGATTTCATCGCAACCTTTGAGGGGGTAAGGGATATACCCAGGAATTACAACAGCGAGCAGGCATGCTTTCTTTATCAGCAGACTGATGGCACAAGTATGGAAGGAAAGACTACAAGGATTCACACAAACATTAACCTCTCTGCTTATTGTCAGTAATGAGAAAATGAATTTTACAGGAAAAGGATCCTAGCGATAAAGTTATAAGGAGGCTAGCGAGATCAGAAAGGGCTTTCTAAAATGCAAGCCAGAGGCCTCTGGACACTTTGATAGACGAGAGAACTCAGTAGAAGTTTTGTGCACTGTGGATCCAAGGATTAGCTGATGCAGATTGCAGTGGATGAAAACAAAAATTAAATTAGTTCATGTGTAATGTAAATTACCTTTTTTTACATGCAGAAACTTAGGAAAAGTACCCTTCCCCAGGAAAAATATAAACTTTGTGAGCTCATAAATCCTAAGATTTCATTGCCCATAAATATCGCATCTCTTTTTCAGAGGTATACAGAGATAAATCTGAAGTACCTGTCAAATAATGGCCAATCTTTCTGAAAAGTCCTCCTTGCTATGTGGGCATTTGAACCTCATTGTTTAAAATAAAAAATCAAAGAGTCCAACACATTTGAGAAAACAGCACTTTGAAAGTGCTAAGAGGACTATAATCAACATTAAAACTTCTCTTGGTTTTTGAAGTGGGCTTCAAGAGAATAAATCAAAAGAACAATTGCAAGCGTTTTTAAAGGACATGGAGATGCATTTCAGAAGAGAACATGTTTTGACACTCTTAGAACATTTCCAAAATGTCATTCTCTTTGAAGATCTTTAGTCCTGTATCCAGTAGACTAAATGTGGCTTTGCTGTTGAGAGCCATAGTATAGATGTCATTACTGCTGGATGCTCGTATTTCTTGTGGAGATTTAAATTCCTGTGTCAGCTTCAAGACAGCCTATGAGAAGGTGCTGCAGTCCGCTTTCAAAGCAGAGGAGCCAAGGAGATGATCCTAACATTGATGCAAGGGCTGGCAGGGAAAGGTATCTCAGGAAAACTGTTCTGAAAACCAAGGAACATACCTTTTAAGGTAAATATAAAATAGTCTCAGCCCAAACAGCAGCGCTAAAGTCCTGTTTAAAGTACTGTTGGTACTCTTCAGTTTGGAATAGTGTTTACACTTTGAAATTTATTTTTCTAAGATAAGAGGGAAGAAAAGAGGCTTTCTACATGTAACAGTAAAATGAAGTGCTTCAGATTGATTCAAATGAGGTTTGTTTTTTTTGAAAACGTGCTTGTTCGCAAGCCCGAGTTTATAAAATTCTGTAAGGATTATGCCTGTGCAAAAGGACTTCTATATTTTTCAGAGGGATTTTCTAGAGCAACAAAAAGACATTTTAACCATATTTTCTATTTATTATCTATTAAAAAGAGAAAAAAGTTATTTATGAGGGTTTTTAAATGTTATTTTAATTCTTCATTTAGTCCTTTCATAATCAAAGGCTGAAAAAAATGTTTTCATCGTTAAATATTCTACCAGTCGTATTTATCCAAGATACTGAGTATTTATTAATTCAAACAGTGAAGACCAAAATGTTGCCCAAGAAAGCCAAGATTTTCAAGCTATGACTTAGGTTAGAGGACTTTAAGCTCAATTTCAACTTTATGAGGTAACTAAACGTCAGGCCTGTGAAGCCAAAGAATTTCCTTATTTTGTGTTCTGAAAGCATAAGATGTCATAATATTAAGGGGTTTTTTAACATGGTAATTATTCCTTATTGTCTTACTGCTATATTTTATTCAATTAAAATTGAATTCTTTGTCTAGACTGTTAAGAGTAATTCCAGAGAATTTAGCACAAAATATTCCTCGCTCATCCTGAAAAGTCAAGAGAAAAGCATGGTTACTTGGCACAGTGGAAATTCAAGATGATGATTGCCATGGAATTCAACTTTTTGCCTCATTAGTGTCAGCAGCTCCTGAAAGCTCACCCTGACTCAGGCAGCCGAGAGCTGAAACTTAAAGAGACATCCTCACAAATGGTTCTCTCTGGCTGTACAGGAGGTTATTCCCTCATCACACCCAGACCTGCACCAAGACCCAGAGTTCCTAACTGCCATAAATCACTCACCAACCACCTTCAGATCCTGGAAGAAATCAGAGAGTGTTTGTCTTCATCAAAAACTTAAATGGGAATGCAGAGTAAACAGATTTAGGGCACTGTATTAATGGCCATAACTGCCATAAATCACTCTCCAACCACCTTCAGATCCTGGAAGAAATCAGAGAGTGTTTTTCTTCATCAAAAACTTAAATGGGAAGATGCAGAGTAAACAGATTTAGGGCACTGTATTAATGGCCAGAGCAGAAGATAATGATTGAACTAAATGTAATTAAGAAAATGAAAACTCTCAGGATGTTTATAAAGCGATATAAGCATTAAATAAGTTCAGGTTGTAATACTGTTGACCACTGCGTATATAGCCAACGGTGACAAGTGATGTCACTTGTTTTCAGTAATGAGTGAGTGAGATTTTCTTCCATAAGAAGCAGTATTGTATGTGATAGGCAGTAACAACTTGTTGAAGATACTATTTCTATGAAACCCTGAATAAAAACTGCAAAAGGTAAAGATAAGAAGAATTCATTTCATGAGTAGTTTGGTTTTTTCTTTAGATTTCCTGAAGGGACTGGTAGATACTTGTACAAGGTCTTTTAAAAGTTACATCTCTGTTTTACTCTCTGTGGGCGCTGTGTAAATTCCCTCCTCATCTGCAATTTTTCTCAAGTGAGAAACCCTACCAGATTTAATTCTTCTCTTATTTAAAGAATGATCTGGAAAAATACATCTGTCTTCTCAAATATTTGACATGTGTAATACAGTGCATTGAGAATCAAAGACATTTTATATTTTCCACATTTTTCTTTTATTATTTTTTTCCCAAAATCAACAATACAATTTGCAAGTGATATATAAAGGGTTTGTGTGATTGGGAATGCTCTGATTCCAATATTTCTTACATTTCAATTTCTTAAATGTCTCAATTTCAATCTTTCAGTGAGGATGAGTATTGGCATATAGAAGAAACAGAGACATGCTTGACATGTTTATTTAGGTAACTATTGGAACTTGAAAAACTCTTACAGATGTTTTAAAATGGAAAAAAAAATAATATGAGACTTGTTCGTTTGCTATTTTAGCTTTTATCGGTGTAGACCTGCCTACAACAATCATGCTGGAAAAATTGAATGCTCATGTAAGAGCAAAGGTGGTCACTTCACCTCAGAATTCATTTTTATTTTCCTTTCTTAATTGTAGCAAATAGCTTTTATACAACAAATATTGACCTTAGCCAAAACAAATAGAAATTTTAGTAATTTTAGCTCATTGAGTATCTAAGTTAAAATGTAGAGTTGATAGAAATTATTCTGTAGACTTCAAAATTCTGGAAGTTCACCCTTGCTCTTTTACTTATTTTGGTGGAGACTTCTTATTTTATGGAGAGACTTCTTAATTTTCTGAGGTCTACATTCTCTCATCTTCCTATCCAGAAGTTACCTGGGATACGAACCCATGAGCTTCTATAAAGTCCCTACAGTAATCCTTAATAATGAAAAATATATTTTCCTATAATTTTCTTCATACGTTCCCAGAACACAGGATTATTCAGAAGTACTCAAATGATTATAAAATACAACAAAAGGTATAATACTTTTCCTTGTAAGGGGTTCCACTAATCCCTTGCTGGACAAGAAGAGGACTGTCAAGCTTGTCATTGTCCTGTGATGCGATACTCAGATGATGGAGTGTCCTTTGCAATTTAAAAATTTCAAAATCTCTCACTCTATACGTTCTCCCTTTCTCTCTTGTATCTCTTTACAAGGACAACTCTTTTGCCTACCACATAAAATTTGCACTGTTTGGTTTCCATTTGATGCAGCTCAAACACTAATTTCCATTCATTAGACCCTCAGTGTACCATGAGTCACCACAGCAGGGAGCATCTGCAGATATTTCTAAGCATATTGGCACCTTTTTTAAAAGGTCATAATTCTCTCTATCTGTGACAACCTCCAGACATTTATTTTTGCTGTCAGGGATTTTTCTTGTACACATAAACAACACCGTGTGTTTCACTATTATATAGAGAAGCAATCTGGTCTAGTCACTGAGCTGCGAGCAAGTGAAGAACGCATAGACCAAATGGCAAATCCTCAGGAAACAAGGTAAATTTAGGTAGTGAAAGCTGCTGTTATTTTAGGACTCTTTCCTCATCAAAGAGCTTATCTCATCTTCACCATGCCACTA
The DNA here is from genome assembly GCF_000710305.1 of Buceros rhinoceros silvestris. Taxonomy (NCBI): domain Eukaryota; kingdom Metazoa; phylum Chordata; class Aves; order Bucerotiformes; family Bucerotidae; genus Buceros; species Buceros rhinoceros. Next base: position 50,510 of record NW_010409913.1, read on the forward strand.
ATGACTTTGATTGTAATTACTAATATCTTCTTCTATATAGCAGCTTCAAAAAATAAGAGAACTACCCTTTAATTTTTACTTAGTCCTACTAATAAATATGAAGAAAACATGACAAACATCTATGGAAGAAAGAAAGACACTCTGGTAATTTTGTTAAAGACTAATTTCTGTGCTTAATATTCTTAATGCTTAATATTCTGCATATTTGCATTGAAAACATTGAATTTTCAGTATGCAAATCAGAATATTTTGATTAATCTCATGTTTTAGCAAGAAGGAAGAAAGTGCCAAATGCAGCTTCAATATTTTCAGAAGACAGAACGCTCAAAACACATGGCAAAAATTCTCCAAATATTAAAGGATTCTCAACATTCTCAGCACGTCTGTGCTCTGAATGAACATTTTATTTTCTTGTCAGTGATTCAGAATATCCACAGCTACTCTTCAGTGACTAGGAAAAAATCATGCCAAGTGGGATAAAGCTTTATTTTAAAGTTGAAGGCATGAAATAAGCACAAAGACAATTGTGCACCTGTTTCCAAAAGTAAAAAGGCATCTCAGATCTACTTTGCTTTTGAAAATTTGGCCAGGGTTCATATTTCAGAGGCCAAATAGCTCATCGCATTATTTCAAATGTTCCGTGCTGTATGCCTAAGTGGGCTGTTACGTATTTGCATAAGCATGATGTTCATGGTTAATGTATAAGTCACAGCATGAAGCCCTGAACAAATTCATCCGTGGATCTTTCTCCCCATCCCTACTGCAAATAACCAGTGCGCCTAAACCGCAGTCTATCACGCCAGTATCAAAAATCAAACTGCACAAACTTCATTATAAAGCCTTACTGAGTTGTAAACTTCTTTTATCTGGAAATGTTGGCTAACAATAAATTGTTAGTGCCACTGGCAGTTATACTTCCTGTGATTTATGATGGTATTTTTTTCACATTAAAATTAAGTGTCAAGTCTATAGCTTTATTCTCGAAATTGAACCAGATTACATTCCAAATGAAGTCTTTGTTAAATTAATAACCTAATAATTACTTTTGCACTATTACTCTTGGGGTAATGTTAACCTAGAGCGAACAAGAACTTCCTCTTCAAAAAGAGCAACATGTTAATGATTCAATAACATGTCCATTCACAGTCAAATTAAATAGGAAAACTCCTGAAAATGTTAACAAAGGTCTGATGAATAAAAGCCGGAGGATGCCACAGTAAGGGTGCCAGGAAAACATAAGTCTTATCTTTGATGGTTAAGCAGTGCAGACATCTTGAGAGACTACAAGCTGATACATGTTCTTGTTACTGCAATTCCTTGCAATAACATGATGACTGATCTTAAGGGATCTTCCACTCAAGCTTAATTTGTTTCAGTCATAAACGCAAAAAAGTCATTATTATTTAAAGATTTTTTTTTTCTACTGCCACAAAGAGCATACACGGACTGTGATTTATTTTCATATATTAACATTACCACTGTCTTGGCTTAGCAAAGAAGGCTATCAAACGCAATATTATTGGCAGCATCTCAAAGCAAGGTATAGAGTCAATCATATTTTGTGTAACTGTGAAAAGACAGAAACAAAATAGTTCTAAGTGCTGAGGAGTGAAATCTTCATGAGCTACAACCATTTTCATTTAAATTGGAAATTGTAAAATTTTACAAGAAAAAAATCAAATGTATGCTTTTTTTTCCCTATTTTTGTTTTTATTTAGCATCTGACATCTAAACACTAGCATCTCACTGGTGAGAAGTCATTGGTGTCAATGATTCAAATCAGTGGGATTCAGAATAGTTTGGAACAATATTTACCTGCATTTTAACATCAAGAATAAAATCATGGTCATTTAAACCATTCTATTTATAGAGAATTGCTGTGAAAATCCCTTAAGCATTATGTTTACAATATTCTGAATTTAATAAAAATATACAGCATTGTATATCTCTATAGTCTTTTCCTCAAAAATAACCATCCTCTTTGAACTAAATACAGTGTGCCATGAGTAAGTGACATACACCTTCATCAGATGAGGGCTGGTCAAAAAAAACCATTATGTTTACAATATTCTGAATTTAATAAAAATATACAGCATTGTATATCTCTATAGTCTTTTCCTCAAAAATAACCATCCTCTTTGAACTAAATACAGTGTGCCATGAGGAAGTGACATACACCTTCATCAGATGAGGGCTGGTCAAACAAGCAAAAGAAGCCAAGAGGAACATATTCCCTTGTCTAAGCAATAAAACCAGCACAAAACCTTTTCTACTCTATGATTCTTGAGCAACCTAAAGGATCACCTACGCTGTTGTGAATCCAATTTGTCAGAATTGTCCAAAGGTAGGTTTTATCTCTTCTAACTTTGTTTATCTAGGCTTCCTCAGGGACAAAGTGCTGTGTTCAAATGGAAACTCACCCCATTTATACTACATTTTCTGACAGAACCTCTCTAGGCAGGCACTTAAATCATAATCCATGAAAGAAAGTTGGAATTACTTCTAATGGCAGTTCCTGAAAAATCCACTCTTCCTCCTGTCAAAATCCCCGCCTTCTGTACATCCATATATAACAACATAGGTTCAACACTGCAGAAACATTTTGCCAACATATATTTGAAAGTGACCAAATTTCTCTTTCCACCAATTTTATCCTTTCCTTTTGAAACTGGGATCTTTCTATGGTTTGAGTATGCTTGTGGAAATAATCAAACCAAAGCAATCAGCAGAAATGAAGTTTTCCCTCTAAGTATATGATATCACTGCTGTAGGGCTTAAAAACCATCAAATTAGGGTGTAGAAACTCCTCTGAGATCATTCCCACACTGTTGTCTCTCTTTTATACCAGTATTTATGGGGCTAAATCCACTTCACCAATAGCACACAGACTTTCTGCATTATGTCCTCTGAAAAGCAAGTCCATTTACGGTAAACATCTGAAGATTCTCTAGATAACACATGGAAAGAAGGGTTTTTATTTTTATATCAGTAAGACATCAAACCACAGGAGAAAGGTTACATTATGCTACATCTCTGGGTTACAATAAAGCAGATTTTATTTGATAATATCAATATCTTGAAAACATTGATGAAATTGACTGCATTTATCTATCTTCTTAATTTAAGAATATGTCTTGTTTAACAACAATAGAAGAGGCAGCCCACATTTTTCTGGCCTGAATTTTGTGATGAAATTTACCCCACAAATATGTGACATTAATGGCAAAACTGGTAGGGGTGTGACTTCATGCAAACACAATAAATTAATGTGGAGTTATCCATGTATCATGAGAGGTTTCATTTTTTAAACAAACCTCTGAGAAAGTAGCTGGAAAATTCAATTCCAACAACATGCTCAAAAGTTCTAATTTTTCTGTAATATCTCTGAAAGGAAAGTGTCGCAAACATTTTTACCCCCATTTTAGAGAAATGTGTTTTTTCTCAAAGCCATATACAGAATGCAGAGTCATAAACATATGGTATATTCACAGAAATTATTACTATTATTATGTGATACATAAGAACAAAAATTAAAGAAATTAGAAGATCTTTTTATACCTATCAGCCAATATGAATATATTCAGTATTTGAGGCTTTAGTGTGGAAAATATAAACATTTGATAAATGTTTTGGGTTGTACTTGTATAAAAATAGTGATTGGTTCACAATATACCCAAAGGTGTTTCAGCAGCAAAAGGTCTTACCATTTTCATATTATTATTTAACAAACAAAAAAAATTCCCGTAAAAAAGAGCCCAATCCCCCTATATCCCAAAACAATGCTTATCTGTGGATTTATTCTGTTAATCCTGTTTATTCTCTTAATTTCAATAAAATTCTAGCTAGAAATGCTTGGAACTGCTGATGTCATTCCAGAATTGTGCACACCTGTAACAACCTGGTACCCTACGTGTGAGAAAAGAAGAGCAAAGAAACTGAAGTCCCTTGGATTAGATATGTGTTCTAACGTGATTTTGAAATCATTCTCAGTACAAAACACTGGCATCGCACCTTACAAGTCAACTGAAGATTCAACCATGCTGATTTTGAGAGCTTAGGTACTCTGTAGTGTATTATACCATAATGCTCTGCTCCTGGTTTACCTCGGGTTCTCAGTCACCTCTCTTGCTGCCTCCATTGGAAGTTTTCTGCCTCTGCCGGCTAGCCATGCAGCCAAGGTCTACAATTCTCTCGTGCATCAGCGTCATCAGTTCACCATGGTATTGGGACTCAGTCATCCACACACCAGACACATCTGCTATATGTTATGACTGCAATGTGATATGAGCAAATAAAATATTTTCCTGTAGACAAAGGAGGGGGGAACTGTTCATAAGTAAGCCTGGATCTTGGGAATTAGTCATGTTCATACAGTCACTGAGTTACAGCCAAATACTTGGAGTTCTCCACTAAGAAGCTTCCTTAACCACATCTGTGCTCTAAATAAGTCAGGGGGCATTGGAATGGCTTTCAGTACTGCTTACATAAGTATCTGTCTGGAATCACTGTAATTCTAGCTAACGTGTTCTTAGAACAAACCAACCAACCTAACAGTGATTGAAATGATATTTTTTTTTTTCTAAACAGCCTAATTCAGGGATTGACATCTACCTAGTGAGTTTTTCCTGATGTTTCCTGTAACTCCCCCACGTGAGCTAATTGGTGAGTGAGTATGCATCTGTTCCTCACAGTGGTTAAAGAAAACAAGTCAGAGTGGATTTTTTTCTACAACATGTAAATGTATTGTAAGAACTATTTTTTTGGCACCAGCTGTGGACCACTATGCCTTAAAATTATGCTTGGGCAAGTTTAGATTCATAGTCAATCTAGCTGTCCACTGTTGGAACATAACATTCCACACCCCTATTGAAATTAATTTTAAGTAGGTGTTATTTTTACGTATCCTTTTCTTCTTGGATGGTATGATATACTGGGTCAGTATGGTTGTATTCCACTCAACATGGTCATAAGTCATCAGAGATGTCAAACAACAGTAATCAGAGTATTTTAATGGCAAGAATCTGCTATAAATGAGAAGTTTTATTTTATCATTTTTAACATTTTTGCATCTTTTACTTTTCTAACAGACAAATCTAAGGCAAATTAAACTATTCAGTTTAATCCATCAATATTTCAACTCTGGTTTATGATTCCATTAATGTAGTGTCACTTCCGTCATGCACACATGCACGTTTTATGTTTCTGAGATAGAAATGCCAGGCTGTTCGAAGGATGTAAAAAAAGGAATTGGCGATGTGCGTTGTCTTATGCTCTTGTCTGATACTCCAGCAGCAATATTCTGTTGACGTTTTGGCCTTCTCTCTTCTGTTCCAGAACAGTCTGTTAGCCAATAAGAAACAAAATGATCTCCTAGAATATGAAGCAAACAGAAGTATCAGTAAAAAACCACATACTGCAGAAAAGGTTTTTTAGATGACTGTTTTTTTCTGAAGCTGAAGCTCCTAGGAACCCTTAGTGATCTTATTCTTCCTCTCAGCTCCTTGAAGAACCACCACCCTACTCCCCCATGAAATCTCACAAAACTGAGGGAGAAATAAAGATTATATTATTATAAAT
>NW_010409914.1:0-21054 GCF_000710305.1 Buceros rhinoceros silvestris
TATATATATATGTATTTATATGTAAAAAATACATATAAAAATATGTATATATGTAAAAATAACTAAAAAAATGGCAGCTTCTAACTGAATATAAAATGGTTACTACAAACTAGTGACTACCTAGTAAAATCAACTACTTTCTAGCTTTTTAGTTGATGATGTGGTTGGCATATAGAAAACTGTTCCTCAGGCCACTGAGAATTTAATATGAAAAAAACTGTTCACCTTAACATTTAACAGTTTAAATCCTTCCTTTTGCTGGTCCACTGTGAAATAATTGTGTAATATGACAGGAGAATAAATAATGAAAAAGTATCTCTAAAAAAAAGTCCATATGGTAATTAGAAATAGCTGCAATTTGAAATACAGTTTTTCTATGATCAGTAAAATGCATGCTTGTTTGTATGCAAATGTGCTTATAAAGTATTTCATGCTGTGCTTTTATGGAACTCAAATTGTGTTTATTTTTGCATTCCCATCACTTTTATAGGCAAAAATATTACTACATGAATATTATGCAGTATAGCATAGTTTATGTAATTATAAATGTATATATTTTCTTACTATTTAGAGACTCATTAGTCATATATATTTTTATTATCTTGAGTACACAACTTTTTTTTTTATCTCTACCTCCAGAAGGATTAGCAGTATCAAGGTATTTTCACTGGAACCCAAAGTTTAACTGGATCTCAAAATTCTTATAATTTCAGGATGTGCTTTTGCTCTTTAATTTTATTCTTCAAAATTCTTCTAACATTAATTTGAATTCAGTAAAATGCGGCAGCTTCCTTACTCAGTTTGTCTTGTCCCCAGAACCAGGAGTCTTCAGTGAGGTCTTGTTTGAATATTCAGTACAAGAAAGTATTATTTGTATTACTTTGCAAAAGTTTCTCAGAGCTAAGTATTTTTTGTTACAAAAAGACACAGTAAAAATAATGAGGTTTAATGTAGCTTCTAACTCTATAAACTGATTCATTGTGCTTTGTTTAGTCTTCAGTGGTCGTCTGCTTTATTGGTTATTTTTTTCCTTCCTTTTGGAAACGTCCATGTTTTATAGAACTGTCTGAATTTGCACTTGTGGCTAGTGTTTTGGGTGGCTTGTGATTTTTTGTGATATCTTGACTGTGTCTTTAAACCTTCTTCAAAGAAGAGAGAAAGAAAAGCTAAGAAAAGCTATTACATACTAATATTTGATTGATGTGCCCATTATAATTTTTTTTTTGTATTTGTCTATCAAAATGTTAATGTTTTGTTTATGTTTTAATGTAAATTTGACATGACAGAATGCTATGGTTATAATGTTTTGAAATAGCCAGTGGTTCTGTCTGAATTTGTGTCCAGTTTCAAGGTGTTATGTCCTGGTTTGTACTTGGAAGTGCACTAGGAGTGTTTGATGCAAGAAGCGACAACACGTTGCATAAGTTTGGCTTTGGGAGACTGGGACTGCAGCTCAAATCTCCTGGCTTCTGGTATTTTGCACTCCGTGTTATTAGGAATCAGTGTTTCAAAAAAAAATGTGGATGCTCTTCTGGAAAATTGTTTTGAGAGGTAGAATTATCAGAAAAGGATTCACCGAATGAAAGAGTCTTTTGTTTGGTGGGGGTTTTTTTGTTTGTTTGTTTTGAATGTGATAAGCTCATGGCACACATTATGTTTCTTCACTTAAGAGAAGGAAGGGATTGACTTCGGATATCCCAAGCCTCACCCTGTCATTAGCGTTTGAACCACTGTTACTCCATCCTCCCATTTGTCCTCTTGCACCTAGCTAATGTTGTTTCTTTGATGTCTGACAACTTCATAGGACATGAGTTTCAACTGTCTTTGGTTAAACTCTGCCAACAGAAGCCAAAAGACACTTAGCAAGACTGGGATTATATTGCTGTTTACAAATACTGCAGTGTAATAGGAGTAGATCGAAAAGGTTTGTGGTAAGGCCCCAACATCAGCTGTTTATGGGGTTTAGAGCTTTTACTTTACTTCTGGTCCAGATGCTCGGCCTGAATGATGTCAGCTCCTCTCCAGGACCACCCTGTCTTCTATCTTAGCTTCATCTGAAGGGAATCTAGTTCGCACACTGCAAGACTGCTGCATGATGCAAACTGAAATAGAGTGAGTGGGGATGTTTGGGAGTAATTTCAAAAGCGGACATATCTAAGCTGAAAAACTAATATATGTAGGCTCTTAGACATAAAGTGGGGTAACAAATGCCTTATGTATCTAAGCAGTCCTTTTACTGTGGAAGGTGACCTAGACATGATCCTTAGTTTGCAAAATAAAGAAAAACAAGAGTTTGAGTTTTGTCTATTCCTAGATACGGTTTTTTGGTTTTTTAATGTGTCCTCTTTCTTAATAAATCCCTGATCTACTATTGTATAAGGAATGAAATCCATTACTTAGGGAGGCAGGTAGGAAGATTTTCCTACTTCTCACATTCCTCTGCTTTCACTGTGATCTTATTACGTAAGAAAAATAGACAGAGCCTTGAGTAAATCAAGTTATTCAAGGCAGTAGTCTTTTTTTTTATTCTTTATTCTTTTTCCCCCCCTTATGTGGACTGTAATGATGCAGGACTTTTGTGAATTATTCAGGGAGATTCCCTCTTGCATGGGTATTCCTGTGAAGTGTTTATGTATTGCAGGCTTGGTTCTCTGAATAGAATGGCCAGTTTCACTGTGGTCAGAAATGGACTGTTGATATAGGAATCCCAAGGCTGTGTCTGAAACTGGATTTTCTGTGAATTAGTACATTATAATACCTCCCTGAGCTCCACATAATTAGCTCTTTCCATTTTTGTATGTTCATCAATTTGCATTCATTGAAGGATTTAGAAAATTGGATAAGATACAAAGTTAAAGCTTAAACTGATACTTAACAGTGAAAGCATTAAAAAAAAAAATCATGTAGACACAGTGGCAGTTACTGGCTGAAGCCAAATAAAGGATGATTTTACTCCATTGCTGATTTCTGCACCCAGCCATAAGCTTCATGCCTCTCCTAATTAACTTCATGCTGGTGAGCAGATTGAGAATGGCTCTAGTCAGCGCTAAAAATGCTTGGAAACATGCTGTTTTACAGCCGTATGCAAAGTTGCTGAATTTTTTTTTAAATCACTGCCAAAAGCCACAAGACATAGATGCATATGTTTCATGCTAATCACAAAATAATAAGGTAATTGATATTCAACAATTTGAAACAACAAACAGAGCGCATACTCTAAATCTGGCCGACCGGTTTTAATTAATGCTATTGCCCACTGTTTGAGTGGAACCACAAAGGAAGTGGTGGGAACTTGGTTCAGAAAGAGACGTCTTTGCCAAAATGTAGATAAAACATTTAAATAACTCTTTATGTGTGCAGGAAGACAGCTGACAAACTACCCTTCTTTCTCTGTTGCTCTCAATAAATTTCAAAAGCAAAAACAAGGTTCTAGGATGTTTAAACCCTGAGAAGTTCTGGAAAGGGTTTTGTTGCTTTCTTTCAGATTAGCTAGTGTCTCCCAAGGAACTCGCTTGAGGATTTGTCCAGATTGCTTTAAAACTGATTATACCTGTTCTAAGGCAATATCTGTGAAGCACATCCAGTTGTTCTTGAGACTGCATTTCATCCACATTGCAAAGAAGCTGAGGACAGGAACAGTTCTATTGTTGGTGGAAAAATAATAAGAAAATGAGTATAATTTACTAAAAGTGTACAGGAAAAAGTGTCCTGGCATTGATAGAGTAGATGCAATTAGTATTCAGAATCAGCTCTTGAGCTAAGGGGATTTTCTGGAGATGTTTCAGTTGTAGTAACTCTGTCAGCTCTAGCAGTCAAAATTCTAGGCTACCATGAGATTGGATGTTTTTTTGGTAGCACTCAGCCCTTCCAGTCACACTGGCAGTTAAACCAGCTAGTAAGTGCATAAAATATTGAGTGACACGTCTTCAGTAAAAAAATCACATTTCTGTCAGTTACTCAACTTTTCTGTTCTGTACATTAACTTTTGATAAAACTTGATTCCTTTCTGTCTTCTGGAAGACCACTAGGAATATCTTGGATTATTCTACTGTGTGAAGCATTAGACCATGACCCTCGTAACCTCAGCTAGTTTAATTTGGTTATTTATCTTTTTTTTTTTTTTGTCTGTGGGTGTATTTCTGTTTCTTCGTATGTTTGTTTTTAAAAAAAAGTGGGAGAGGACAGGCATGGAAGTATGATGAATAACGTTTCTCTTGTCTTCATTGTCTGCCCATTCTCCTCAATGGTAGTCATTGTCTCATAAACCCTAAAATTCTAATATATAAAATGGTTGTGCAAAACTCTGCAATGAATGATTTAATAATCGGCTACTTAAAAGTAAATTGATAAGATTCTTTTTCTTTGGAATAATAACCACAATAATATTAAAAAAAAAAAAAACTAAACCAAAACAAAAAAACCCCCACCCAAACTATTCAGGGAGGAGCTTTGGTAATTTTCCTCCTGGAAATTCTTTGAAAAGGAAGATTTTATTTGTTTGACCAGATTAAGCACTTATCAGTAGCAAAAGGTTTAAGGGTCTACTCTGGGCATGGAAAATACATTTTTTTTAAGCTTTTCTTGTGTTTTAACAACTTACATGTGACTATCTAGGAAAATTCCATTGCTCCTTTTTAGTTATCCTTTATCATGAGAATGTAATTTTTAAAGATTACATGGTTCCTGAGGCGAGTGTCACAAAGACTTTTGTGTCTTTTCTCTCACTCCCATTAAACAGAGAATGTTGCATTATTTTGCTTAATTGAGGTACTGTTCTTGAGAAACTCTGGAGAAAATGACCAACTTAGTGATTTGGAAAATCTCAACCTGTTTTTTTTTTTTTTTTCTTCCAGCATGGTGAAATGGCTTCATTGGTGCAATATTCTAGTAGAAACTATAAATAAATCTGAATAATAGATCTGTCAATGGCTGCTAAATATGCAGGTCCAGATGCAAACTCTTTCAAACCACAGTTTCTGGCTGCCACAAGCAGGTCTTGAGCCTAGTCCTGCCAGGAGATATTTTGTGTTCTTACATTTTATAGGTAGAGCTGTTTTTGCTGTAGCAGTGAAGAAAAATACAATATGTGGCATTTTAAAAATATTCGACAGAGTTCAAAAAGGGACATGGAGAATACAGTCTGAAGTCAAACCGAAGTGGCTTTACACTGTCTTTGAGCCTTTCAGATGCTCTGTTGCCTTGGGCTCCATTTCATTACTTATATAGTCTGCTGGGTCCACTGCATGCACCATTTTTCACAAAATGAACCTCAATTCAGCATTGTCAGCTACTGAAGTAAACATAGTAGCTCTTTTTATAAAGAAAATTTAACAGTGATATTCTAGAAACATGCTTAAAAAGATGAGATATGTTCTTAAAACTAAGGAACTGATGACTTAATAGAGGCTATCTGCAGGGAGAAGTGCTGAAATTCTCCCATGTTTCTGTTGTTGATCATGAATTTAATTTTCTCTGGTAAATGCTTCATAAATTAAGCCTAACTCTTCTTTCTCACACAAATTTGTCTTTGGGAGAAGGGAAAAGGCGGTAGCAGTGCTTTGCTCCTGATTCCTTCACTCAAATCCGTGGCTATGGTAATTAATCCAGTTCCGATGTTTGCCATCTGCAGCCAGCTTCTTGTGTCTCTACCTTCTGGGTGTGCTTGTAGCAGTACCAGAATGAAAAAAACCTTGCTCACTCTTGCTGATTCTGTTACAATACTTGAGTACCAACACTTGGCATTGCCATTAGACTCTGCTAAGGCCCACTCTGACAAAGTCATGAATGTGGGACTCAGCATTGATGGAGAAAGTAGAATGTGGCAGATTCGTTCCAGTTGTAAATGGTTTATTTATCTATCCCAAGGGGTTTTTTAAATGTTGTATTTCTGAGATGAATATGAAGTTGTAAATACCAGGATATTTAAACTGGGAAAGATTGTAGCGAGCAACTCTGAGGATGCGTGCAAAATCGGAAGTGTCAGGTAAAAAGCATGCTTGGCAGAATCGGGAAAAAGAAATAATTAGGTTTCAGTTCACCTTTGGAGCATTTTTTCTGTAGAAACTTTAGGATATGGAAGTTATAACTTCCAACAGGTTTCTGAATCACCTGCTCTTTTGAGTTAGTAGGTATTTCAAGGCCAGGAAGATACTGTTTTTAAAGCCAGGAACTTCTGTCTTTAACTAATAATACATTATTTACCAGTAAACATGACATTATTTTTCTGTCTGCAACACTGATGATTATTATTTGTCTTTCAATTATGTTGCAGACAGAACTTAGATTTCTACTTCCTCCCACATGTAAGCTCTCAGTGTCCTTCAGAGGTATCTGTTCAATTATTTTAATTTTTATAAATGTCCATGGAAAAGGCAAAAATCCAGGTCAAGGCTGGACAAAAAAAAAATATTAATACTGAGAAAGCTAAAAAATTTCTGGAACCCAAAATATCATACTAATTCTGTATTGCACTGTTAGATAGTACAAATATATATACTTTGTGAAGGAACTGTGTAACTTGGGTGTAGAAAATCGATGCCTACATAAAGAAAATAAAAGTTGAGTATAGAAATTTCCGTATTTCTTCCTTTCTCTGATGAACCCAAGGCAAATAAACTTTTCTATGTTGCCTAGCTTACAATCTGGCAATTTGGCACTTAAATAATCCCACTGGCAGTAATGCCTTTGTCAGCATAAGAGGAATGAATGTTGCTGGAGATAAGTTCCTTCTCATGTGCAAGTACTTAAAATTTGTAAGATCAGTTTGCAGTTTCCTTAAATATATGTGTTATTTCTGAGCATTTGCAATTAGATCTGTAGAGGTTGTAGTAAATTCTTGTTATTTCTTTACTGTGTTGCTGTCTCTGGGTGTTCCACTAAAATCACATTCAAAATAATTGAGATGCACTAGGTTAAATTATTGCTGCGCTGGCTTTTTCAGGTAGCTGATAGAATTTTATTGTGGTATAGGTAAGTAAGGTATTTTAATATGTAATATGGTAGGCATAAGATAGAGAGGAAAGAAGTGCAGCAGGTGCCCAGAATGTAGCAGTTCTTTGACTCACCGGGCAGCTAAAGGGAAGGAATTCAGATTAGCACCACCTTGGCTCTGTAGCATTGAGTTGACTTTCAGAACAGCAAGAAAAGCTTCACTTCCCCAATATAGAGTGAGACAATTCTTCTAGATGAGGTATTGAAAATGCAATAACATTGGTCTTCCTTTGTTAGTTTAGATTTTACTTCGAGATTACAAAATTTTAAACCAAAATCAGCCATGCAGAAGTTCAACTTCTAAGAATAGCAGTCATCTTGAAAGACTTTCTGCTGGAAAAAAAGTTGTCTTCCTTCTGCTTAGAGCTTTGTGAAAAAGGTACCATAGCTTGCACTTCATTTAATTTTATTACCCTCACTGGCTAGCTTTGTGTCCTTGACTTTAAATGTATATATACATTGTTGCTAACAATTTTCTGTGTAAATGTTTGAAGAGCAAACAGTAGTATCTTGTAAAAGGGTAAGTGGAGTTTCTGAGGTGAATACCCTTTAGGTAATGTGGACTTGAAAGAGCATTCCAGCAGAGCTCTAGCTTTTCCAAGGCTAACTCTCAGTTGTGCTTATCCTTTTTCAGAATTGTGCCATCAGTAGTTTCTTCAAACTCTTGGAGAAGCAAATAAACTCTGCTTCCTTTACTGGGATTAATTTACTGCAGCTTGAAGCAGCAAATCTCTTCTGGCACCCATTCATAAGCTTAGTAAGCAGCACCCTCACATCTGTTGACAGTATGAGTTCATTACAGAAGCCAGTATCTTAAGAGCTGGTATCTGAGTGTCCAGAGTGGGAGAGAGAATATTAGTCACCAACAATTGAGAGCTCTGAATTTGAATGCTTTGAGTCAACTGCTCATGCGGTGGAATATGGATATGGTATTTGTGGTCTTCTGTTTCTCTGGTACGTATGTAGCTCAACTGGAAAACTAAGGATCATTATGGTGGGTGAAGCCTGTCCGTTCTGGCTTGGCCAGTTACAAAGTATTTCCCTAAAGTAATACTTTTTTTTTTTTCTTCAATGAATTTACTGACATTTTAATCAAAGCACATCTTTTCAGGAAAGTTAGAGCCCTGAGTTTTCAGAGCTACTTTAAAATTTAGTTTAACTAAACAAATGATGTTTGGGGAATTGCTTTTCTTCTGGATGGCCAACTGTATCTTACCAAATCACTTTGACACTATTCCTTTTAATTAGTCTTTGGTCCTTCACAGCAGTGCCAGACTAAACAAGGAATAACACTGAAAAATCAAAATTAGGTTCAATGATGTAATAATCTTGAATACCTCAACACTTACTGACTTGAGTAATTTCCTTCTCCATCTTGATTATTGCACAACACTGAACATCTTTGTAATGAAGTGATGCTTTTAAAAGGTACTTGTACTTTATCTGGACACTGGTAAAGACCTGGTCTGGTCTTGTCAATGCTACTGCAAGGTCCTGGAGACCTATTGTTCCCTCCATATTCTGTTATCTTGCAGTATATTAGTATATCACTTAGATTTTTTTTTTTTTTGTATGGCATTCTCTTAGCTGTAAGATTGGAATAGCAATGGGCATTACATTTAATATTTCCATAGTCAAAATACATACTACTCCCACAAAGATAATCTCACTTAGCTTCGAACTGGTAAATGTTTTCAAAATACAAATTTTAGTCAGTGATAGCTAAGATACACATGCGTATTCAGTCAAGAAGTAGGCTAGTTGCATAATTGTTATTCATGACCAGTCTCATATTTTGATTTTCCTTTAGTCAAAGTGAAATATCAGTAGCCACTACAGAAATGGTTAAAAAATATTATTAAATACATTAAACAAACAGAATCCATCTGTTTGTGAGCTTCATTGAGTGAGAGAAAAAAAAATGTTTTCAATGTGTATTTCTGTGAGTTCATTGCTCAGCTCTACAAATTTCTGTGAAGATATTGAATATGATATAAGCTGTTGAAACTTGCCAGAATTTGTGTTCAAAATGCAGAGATCTGATTTCCTTTTAAGGGTTTTGATTGCGTGTTGTTACTAGCATTCATAAATTATCCCATGATTAAGAAAAATTATGTGCCAAACAGAAACAGTTTTAAATTGATGACGAAGCACGTTAGTTAGCGACTCTGTCTTAATAGAAGATTGCTTTTTACACTTATCAATTCTGTTTCTAGAATTAGGTGGTTTCAAATGGATCTTTCGTTTTGTGTGTAGTCAGACTCTTTTTAGATATTCAGTACAGCCTTTACTTATGTTTATACCTCATTTATTTTGTTTAAGAACTACTTACGCGCTTTTATCATTTAGTTTTCTATTGTTGGTGCCAAACCCTGAAAAATTGGTCCCTGTAGTATGCTGCAGCGATTAAATACCACTCAGTTGTAGAATATCATTTGAACTTATTAAAATGCGATTCATCTGGTGCCAAGTTTATTCACAAGCCTTGTGCTGGGCCAGGCATTATACATCAAGGGAAAAAAAATGTGAAATCCCATGAGTAGAGTTGGACAAATAAATTCTGTGAGGGTGGTTAACTCCAGTCTGCACTGGATCCAGGAGGGTGCTGCTGTCCCTTTTCTTCTTCACTTACATTTTTTCTTAAGTGGCCAAGGGAGCAGGCGCTTGAACATGTGAGCGAGCAGAACTTCTGTGGTTCTAATCCCCTAATTAGACTATCTTGCACAGATGGTATTTAGATTCCTTTTTGTGTGTGAAGAAAGCATGTGGTAACAATATTCATGAATTTTTATAAGATCAAACATGCTATGTAGGTTTTGCTTGCATATTTCTTAACCTTGTATTTGGGCCAGACCACTGGGTGGAAACAAATGTGAAATTGAACCTAAATACACAATGAAATTCCTACCAAATCGCTTTACAGCAGGCAATAAATAAGTAAATGCATTGCTCCACACTAGTGTTATTTGTGACAAGGCAACAAGATTTTCATTATCTTGGCTGTTGATCTCAAAAAGTTAAGTTCAGTGAAGTTTGTGTTATTACACTCATTCCAATGTTATATCCAATACTGTATTATAAAGGAGTTATGCTTTTTTTTTGTTTTGAATAGTAAACACTGACAAGGACATACTGAATTTTCAAGTTTAAAGTATATAGTAGGTTAATCTACTATAGAATGATTTAAACATTTTGAACAAAGGGATTATATAAAGTAGATGTCAGAGTGAGATGCATTATCTTAAAGCACTTGTGTTGGGAAGTCATTTCTAGACTTTTTTTTTTAATCTATCATATAAATATCCCCAATATTGCATGTGACAAAAATTGCATACTTGTTTTAAAAATCACTCCAATGATTACAGTGTTTGCATTTTCTTTTGCATCACCCACAGAACTAACACATAGTTGAGCCATCATAAAAGCTGAGACTCACTGTGTTTGAATCTTATATTGAACTTGCCAATTACAGTGACAGTTTCTCATTCTGTCTGGCATTTATATGATGCAATTGGAATTGAATTGCAGCTTTTAAGTTTTCCAAGGTGGACTTTCAGTAAATGAAATGGGTTTTTTCCACGTTGTTTTGATAGAACACTGATTTACAGTGTTTTTTTACTGTTACTGAACATATTTGAAGCGTTGAAGAGATTCTCATCAGAACTTCAAAGGAACAAATGAAAGAAAAAAGACATTCAAGAAACATCTAGAGTGCAGAACTGGAAAGATAAGGAGCAGTAAAGAATAGTAATGAAATTGTGTTTCTAACAAAATGTGAATCCAGTGCTAACAGAATTTGAGAGAATGATGTAAGTTCTAGTAAATTTGTTGACAGTAGAGAATGGAAGTTGCAGGTGGGCATAGGAATAATCATGCTTTTTTTTTTTTTTCCCCTCGAAAAAGTTTTGATACTGTGTGAAGAAGAGCAGAAAGTTGAAGGCTGGGAAGGGACCTCATGAGAATGTTAGTCAATCATAGAATCACAGAATTATTTTGTTTGGAAAAGACCTTTAATATCATAGAATCCAACCACAAACCTAACATTGCCAAGTCTAGCACTAAATCATGTCAGCAAGAGCCACATCTAGAAGTCTTTTAAATACCTCCAGGGATGGCGACTACACCACTTCCCTGGACAGTCTATTCCAATGCTTAACAACTCTTTCAGTGAAGATATTTTTCCTAATGTCCAATCTAAATCTCTCCCTGGCACAACTTGAGGTCATTTCCTCTTGTCCTATCGCTTATTACACAGGAGAAGAGATCGACACCCACCTTGCTACAACCTCCATTTAGGAGGCTGTAGAGTGTGAAGTGTCCCCTGAGCCTCCTTTTCTGCAGGCTAAGTTCCCTCAGCCGCTTCTCATGGGGCTTGTGCTGAATACCCTTCGCAGCTTTGTTGCCCTTCTCTGGACATCCTCCAGCATCTCAATGCCCTTTTTGTAGAGAGGAGCCCAAAAGTGGACACAGTTTTCAAGGTGTGGCCTCACCAGTGCTGAGTATAGGAGGACAAGCACTGTTCTGGTCCTGCTGGCCACACTATTTGTAATACAAGCTAGGATAGTGTTGGCCGCCTTGGCCACCTGGGCACACTGCTGGCTCATATGCAGCTGGCTATGAACCAACACCTGCAAGTCCTTTTCTACTGGGAGGCTTTCCAGCCACTCTTCCCTAAGCCAGTAGCATTGTATGGAGTTGTTGTGGCCCAAGTGCAAGACCCAATACTAGGCCGTATTGAACCGCATGCAGCTGGCCTTGGCCCATAAATCCAGCCTGTCCAGATCCCTCTGTAGAGCTTCCCTTGCCTGAAGCAGATCAACATTCGCTTCCAAGTTGGTGTTATCTGCAGAATTCCTAAGGGTGCACTTGAGCCCCTTGTCCAGATCATTAACAAGGATATTAAATGTTTTAGTGGCAAGAAATGAGTAGCCAAGAAATACTGTTCTGTATTTTAAATTTTCTATGCACAGAAGGAACTTAGTGATTCTTTCTGTGCCGTGTTGAGGAGATAGGTTCCCCATGCATTACTAGAAAATAGGTAGCTCATGGTTTCCATCTGAAAGATGAGGTACATATAATGAACTTCAAATTTCACGTCTTATGTGTGGTGTTCCACATTTGAGAATGTTGGATTTTGTTGCAAAGTTAGTAGCTATCCAGGAGGAGAAGAAAAAACCTAACATTTGTTTTGAGCTGAGAAGAGGTGACTTTATACTCTCCTCATATGAAGTTTATTAAGATATTTAGGATTTACTTTGATTTGTTCATTGTCACAGGTATAGAAAATAAAAAGTATAAGAAGTTGAAGGAAACTATTTTTGTTAAACAGTTAAACTCTATTGTTCCATGGATTTTTTTATGGCTATTGAGACTGCATTGTAAATGAATTTTTAAGTGTCATTTCATAACTCTTGCTACCACAGCTTTTCTCTGGCACTGTAGGCAGCAAGTCGTGCATAAAACTTGTCCTTCAAATTATCTTGTCTCCCAAGGAAATGAGAATGGACAGTGTTTGAAAGCTACATGTTCATTTTGAGTGTATATATGAGTGCCATATTTTACAGCTAGTTGAAGGAGTGAGCCTCAGAGAAAGTCCTAATAGGAGATATTCTCTGCTCCTGTTCAGGAAGAATCACAAAGCAGCTGTCTTGAATCGGCCTCCCGTTTCAATCCTGGTAAACGTCTCTAATCTGTTTTTAAATATCTGCAATGTTGGAGGCTCCTTTTCCCGCATTTTATCCATTCTAATCTTTCATCATCTCATCCCCTAATATGTAACCTGAATTATCCTTGCCGTAACTTAAATGCACTGCTCCTTGTCCAGTCTACTAGGGACACCAAGAATTTTTGGGTTTTTTTGCAGTAACCTTTGCGTAAGTGAACTGTTTGCATGGTCCCATATAACTTTTCTCCTAGCCAAACGTGGATTTTGAGATATTCATATCATTTGCATGAATCTTATTTTCATAAGTCTTGTGCAGTGATTACAATAGCAAAAACAGGAACACATGTTCACATACCTAAAACAAGCAAGCTTTTGAAACAACAACCTTGGTTTGTAATTGTGATCATCTGGCAAGATGTAAGAAACAGTGAACTTCTGGTGAGGTAAAAATGGTCCTTCAGGCCCGTTGTCAGCAGGGTCTTTGCTGTTTGCCTTGCCCATTGGACCAGCTTTGTTACTCAGTTCTTAACATTGAGGAAACAGAGTGATTATCTCATGGTGCTCTTTCACATACATGTTGCATATAAAGCACGTCCACAGTAGTAGAGCTACTGCTTTCAACCCGTGGCAGGGGTGTACTGAGTGGGAGATGGGACATGTCCTGCTCTCTGTGAATTACAGTTGCCAAGAAGGGAGGTGAAAGAATTAAAAGATTAGTCAGACTCCAGGTGGAGTTACAAAGTGAGATTTTTGGGGCAGTATGTACTGAAACACATGTGAGTGAGTGACCTTCTTAGCCTGATAATCGTGCTGATACTAAGTACCACTGTAATGTAGCACTCTTTTGTATTCTTTTCGCTATAGCTCCAGAATATTATTCTTGTGTAGTATTCTAGTGCAAAAATATTCCAGAGGAAACTATTTTACTAAAAGGAAGTTCTTGGTACAGTGAGTTGGTGAGTGAAACTACTAAGATTTTTTTTAAACTCACTTCCAGGAGACAGACAAGTGTTTTCAACAGCATAAGTGAAGTAGCATCAAAACCTTTGCCACATGAAAAGCTGTGGGATTGCCACAATCGTAGAATCACTCACTGAGGGGACAAATACTTGTTTTGTATGTCAGGCACATTGCATGAAGGTGAATTAACTCGTTTGGATGTAGTCACACTGGGCAAGAGGAAGATTTCTTTACTGTGTTAGAGATCAGCTTTTGCTGAGTCAGGTCATTGGCAAGCCTTCTGCTATTTAGAGTGTCTGATTTTTAATCTAAGTCATGAACTATCAGTGATGGATGGAAGTGTGAAAGGAACCTGGAAACTGATGAACTTTTCAAGCAGTTGTTTAGTGATCCCAGTGGTATTGAAATGTTTATACGGTAGCCTGGGAAAAGGGAGAGACGTGGTTCTGGCGTACCACTGCAGACAGACCTTCAGGTGATGGATAAAGGAATATGGACAACCTAGAAATAAGATCTAACAGTTTAGCTGGCCCATCCATTTCTCTTTTGATGGAAGAGAGACAGCAAAATCTGATCTCTCCCAGGGGAGATAATAGTGCAAACAAAACAATAAATCCTGAAAGTCACAATTACCTCAGTTCTCTTGAAAAGGTGAATAAAATCAGGTGTGTGAGAATACCGCTCTTTGTCAGGCCCTTTCTCCTTTGTTAAGGAAAGAGAACATTCAAATTGAAGAAAATGAGAACAGGGAAGATATTTCTATTTGAGTCTGAAATGTAATGCAGTAGATTTATGTGTAATTTAATGTTTAAAGAATTTTTTAAGACAAATTATGTCAGAAAGGAACAGTGGCTTTTTCTTAGTTCTGTATCCTCTATTACCAAAAGATGTTACAGGAAAATTGAAAATTCAAAGTAGAATTAGATGTCTAAATTATAAAATGATCTACACAAAAAGGAAACCATTGGCTCTTGCTCAGTACTGTGTAAACTAGCAAGAAAAGGATTTTCAACCCTATGCAATAACAAGGAAAGCTGCAAAAAAGCTGGTTTCAAAAAGCAGAATCTGAAAACTGCACAGCATCAGCAGAAATATTACTTGGTTTCTGGTGGAAAAATTTAAAATTGATTTTCAATGTGAAAAATAGTTATCCTGCACAGAATTCCCATAATTCTTTCAGTATTCTTGATATTGAAAATGGTTGAGTTGCAATAGCAGAAGTTGGGACATAACTCAACAAGTGGAAAGGCCAAGTTTGAAACCACTAAGTAGGTCAGAATTTTATGGAAAGCACCACATGTCTTAGGATTGTGTCTTGTAAAGAGGTGATGTGATGTACAAATCTTTCTCTGCTCTGCAGCAGTGATAGCTTGAAAAAATGTGAGTTTTATGTTCTTGAGAGTGAAGCAAACCCCAAAAGAGTAGTCTGTCTTCAAATTAGTTTGTGGTTTACAGTAATGATCCATTATTATGAATTTGTGTTCTGTAAGCTACTGGCTAGGCTCTCCCTTACAAACAGAGAATCAAAGGTGCCTGCTTTAGTGGTGCAGTTTAAGATTGTTTTCCTCAGCATTTCTGTTACCTAATGACAGGGTACTTTTTGCTGAATATGCTATGCTGACTTCAGAATTTTTTATTCAGCGTGATGGCTTTTCAGCATCTTAGTCTGAAAATGTTTTAACCCTATTGGTGGCAGATGATGAAAACTGTTGCATTTTGGTGTTAGGGAAAAGAGGTTAACTCAACATTGCAAATGTCTGACTCCCCATAATTTCTTTCAATAATGAATATGGTAGTGGGACTATCAAATAGCATAGAAGAGAAGTGGAAGGGAAAGCAGATGTGTAAGGTCATTTGTTCTAAGTTTTGGGAATTGTTTCAGGTGAGGGATTGTTGTTTGTTTTTTGTTTTGTTTTTTTAATTAAACAGGTGAATGCCCCGACCCTTTTAATAATAGTATATTTTAAGGAAAAGACATGTTAATCTGTCATTAAATGACTTTTCCCCCCTAATTTTAACTTCGAAACACCTTTGGTCTTGTGTGATAGCATCAGTCTAAAGATACAGTAGTATTACGATTTCATCCAGCAAAAAGGATAAAATAATTTAAAATTCTATATTGGCTGAAGCTCTCAGCCCTGTACGAGAATGAAGAATAGAAAGTCCTGCATTTAAGGTGAGTAACAGAATTGTTCAAATATAAGCAATGATCTTATGAAGCAAAAATAACAGAAAGCATGCAGGTTTATGAGGGTACCAGATAATGTGGTGAGATTTAGGTTAAAAATGTTAAGTAGATAAGGAGGAATTTTTACCATTGTAGAAAGACTAGGTAGACCTCAGCTGCAATCCTGCACACAACTTTTGTCTCACATGTTTCAGAGACATGAACTGAGACTAGAAGCGATGCTAAGAAGAGCTACAAAAATGACTGGAAGAATGATGAATCAGGGTTGTAAGGAGAGACTTCAAGAGCAGCTTTACTTGGCTTAGTGTGGTTCCTAGTGTGGTCTGAACATGGATAATTACAGGTAACGGAGGACAGCTGTGATGTACCAAACATACCTTTTTCCCTTGTATCTCTCCTGAGAGTGGGTAATGTCTATGGCTGACCCTGTCCTTGGCTGTGAAAGCTATAGTTAAAGTTACAACGCAAATTCTTTTGTAAAAATCTGGGTTTATTCGCTTATGGATTTCTTCCTTGAAGCTTAAACCTGATTCTTTTTTTTTCTTACTTCTGCTCTTTTTGATGAGTTTGATTTTTTTTTCCCCCCCTGCTGTAAAATTTTGGAGTTTAAAAATTTTATTAAAAAAAAACTTCAAAAAACTTTAAAATCTTGGAGTAGTGTGCATCGAAGATGCCAAATACCAAAGTTATTTTACAGATTTTTTTTAAAACAGAGACATTTCATCGTGAAAAAGAGAGGAATTTGTGTGGCACTGTCATAGTTCTTGTATGCCTGTTGAGTAACTCTCAAATGTTTTAGTGCATGTTGTCAATCAGATAAATGCAGCATTTTTTTTTTTTCTGTACTCGAGGGGTTTTTTTATGCTTGAGATAATAGTGGAAGCATTTGTTTCTGTTTTCTGTGTAGTAATCTACTATATATGTCCAGTCAGTCTTTGGTGTCCATCTGTTTACAAAAAAAAGAAAAAAAACATCAGGGGCCAGGCATTTCTTTTGTTTTGTGCTAATGGAAGTCTGGATAACTGTTTGACTAACCTGGTCACCTCAGTCAAAGTTTAGTCGCCTCTGTCAAGGTGCAAGATAAATTATTTTTGGTTTGATGGAACTTGTACTGAGAACATGTTATGTTCAGAGCAGATTCCAAGGTGCTTTTAATTTTGTGCATGTTTGTAAAAAGAAAATGATCCACTACTCAAGATAGTTACTTATTCTTTGTTACCAAACTTCAAATTTTCTATGAATGTTTCACAATTATATCCTACTACATTGCAGATGTACCTGAGTCTTAGTTAATAGATTAACTAAGTTAGTAGATAAAGTTAATAGGTTCTCTGATAGGAGAGGATTTACTAAAATGGATGAAATCCAACATACACATATTCTAGATATTAAATTGTTATATACAGGTAAAATTTAAGCTGGTTGTTCCTATTAATGTCCAAATATTAAATATAATTAGTAGGGTATAGTTGCCTAGTTTGTTTTTAGTTACCACATTATATAGTTTAGATTAAAAGACTCCTTCATGAGCCACTTTTTCTTCTTTTTTTGGAAGATGTTTCAATGGTTTTGTGTGTAGGAGTGCATATATGCTCCTTGCATAGTATTTTATAATCTTAAGTGTGCAGCTCGTTGTATGCTGATGGCTCCCCTACACGCAGCATTTTCTAGCTGAGAGGTTGTTACTCTTAAACAAGTAATTCTGAGACTTCTGAAGCTTTCAATTAGTGCAAAAGAAGTGAAATGGAAATAGTGTGTGAGTCTTCCTAACCTGTTTCCTCGAAAGTGAGGGAAGGCCACTGCTAAATTCACATTTGCACTCCATTGTTCCTGTCATGAAATCTAATCATGAAATCTGTTCAGTGGCAACAATCACCTTACTGTCTTTAGAAGGGAAAGGTAACAGTTTTTTGCAAATAAGGAAGAAATGAGTAAGTTTTAGACAGGAATAGGTTTGGTACTTGGTTTTTGTTCATTTTCAATGGGAAATCTTTCCTTCTTATCTGTATCAGGATTTTTTTGTTTGGTTGTTTTTTGGTGTTTCGAGAGTTTTTTTTTTTAAGACTTCTTTTCACAAGTTCAGTTAAAGCTTTGAGTTAAATATAGGGAATCTATTACTTTATCTGAGTATCATGATGTTCTAGTATGAAACAGTGGCAATGATAAATAGCTGCACTTAATGCTGAAGACTGTTTAACTCAAAAAAAAAAAAAAAAAGAAAAAAGGCACCACAGCCCTAATTTCAGTATTCTTTACTATTCTTTAGTGGTTTCCCCTTTTGTTTCAGTTTACACTTTTCATCTCACAAGTGCCATTGGCTCAAATTTTCCACTTACTGTGCAGCTTTGATTGGTTAATTATATGCCAAAATTGAAACTTAAGAAGTAGAGATAAATGGCAGGTAACGTGTCTCAGCAGAGAACTTTCCTCAAAAATCTGTCCTTTTATTATCAATCCTGTTCCACTGAGTATTTTCCAAGGTATAATAGGGAACTTCCAATGTAGTTGTTTAACTAAAACTATTACATCTCTTTCCTCCAAGATTCAACTCCTTTGGCTTGGCCTTAAGATAGTACCTGTCATTGTGGTGCTGTCTCTGAGATGACCTGAGTTTCTCCTACCTATATCCTGATGCTTTGTCTTGTTAGGTTATAGAGTATCTTATACAAAGTTAGCCAGCCAGTGTAATAACTGTTCATTTCTGAAGAGGAACATCTTGTATTGTTGGTTATTTAATCAGATGCTCATAGTGCTTAGTTGTGTGCCTGGCTGACACCCAGCTACCTGAATATCTTCGGCCTGTAAAGAATGAAGTCTAAAAAAGAAAAATCTTATAAGGAGACTTAAAGAAAAGAATTAACTTAGGTTAAATTTCTTAAATGAAATAAGTTTTCAAATATCTACTTTTTTCTCTACAGCAAGGTTAGAATGTATGTCTAGGAATTAACCTTTCTGAGTGAAACCATTGTTCATTTAATGCCTTACTGAAATAAATAAAGGCAGTTGACAACAAGCTGAAGTCTTGCGAGCTCATTTCTTGAGATAAACATAGCAAGAAACATTTGGAGGTGGAGAGAACACCTGATGGATGAAACCTGCAAGACTTGAACTGAAGGAATATAATAAAATATTATGTAAGAACTGATGCCTTTTGTATCACAGTGTTCTGTTTAACCCAAGCTGAAACAGCAGCTTAGTTGGATTTTGTCTTGGACATGTGAAGAAAGCAAAGCCAGAGCTGAAGCTAGTATCATAAGCTGACTTTGTCAGCTGCCTTACAAAACAGAAGAGAGTTTAAGGACAGGAAAAAAAAGAGAAGTGCTGTATTAACTGGGCAGTTAATCAGTGCACGTTAA
Organism: Buceros rhinoceros silvestris; assembly: GCF_000710305.1. Taxonomy (NCBI): domain Eukaryota; kingdom Metazoa; phylum Chordata; class Aves; order Bucerotiformes; family Bucerotidae; genus Buceros; species Buceros rhinoceros. The sequence goes on from NW_010409914.1 coordinate 19,160, forward strand.
CTGGAGCTTTTGCAAAGTCTTCTGGAAAGTCCAAACCCAGTACACTGAATTAGCGAAAACACTTATCTGCAGGATACTTCCCATTTGATTGATAAATAATATTTAGTTATGCATAAACAAATCTGTTTTTCAGTTGGCAGTTTGCTATAATTGCACAGCTTAATAGGGTCATTCTCAAAATAGTCCCATTGTCTGCCAGCGCAGCATGGACTCCAGTGAGTCCATCTTGGTTCTGTGCTCCACAGCAAGACTAAGTCAGATGTTTCCATTCCTGTCTGCTGGAACCAATTTTTTGCAGAATTGCTTTTAGCATTTTAGTAGCGACTTCCAAAGGACCGGTATCTAATGTGGTGGCTAGGAGGGTGGTCTGATTTAGTAGCTGCCTGATGCAATATCTAACTTCCTGACTGGTATCTTTTTAGAAAGAGAGAGATTTGTTTTGTCAAATAGCTCATTGCCGGGAGGATTATGCCATGAAAATTAAGAAAAGAAGAGAAATCTTCGTGAGGTCCAGGCCTTTTGTTGGGGCTAGTGATATGTATGCTAAAATCGGTGGAAATACTTGAGTGATACCTGTAATAGAAGACACCTGGGAATGTTAAATGCGTACCTAGGCATCTAGTGTACCCTTGTACATAAAACATCCAATATGTAGAAGCACATGTAGTTATTTTCTTTGTAGTTCAATAATTCATAATAGGAGGGAAAGCCTAAACTTTGCTTCTCCTTTCCATCCAAGTGAAAAAGCTGCAGATCTGGAATTTTTGCTTACCTGTTGTTTTCTCCCTTCTTCTCTCCATCTTTCTGTGGGTTTTTTTTGGTTTGTTTGGTTTTTTTCCTTAAGGAACGGGAATAATATAGATATTTAGCCTAAAGAACATACTTTAACACTGAAAACATATGAAGAGGTAGCTTTCAAAACTTTTTTTGTTACAATATTTGAAATTAAAAAAAAATTTTTTTCATTACTGAATTGCGAACTTTCGTGCAAAGTGGTTTGTAAAAGTTTTTCTGCGTTCTCAAAATACACCATTGTTCATTAACAACTTGCAGAATAAGATAATTAAAAATACAATTAGAACTTGATATCATCATAGTAATTGCTTATATATTTTTAATGCATACAGATTGCATTTAGAGATTATACTCTTATATCTTCCAAGTACTTAATAACTAATTTTAGACTGTTAATCATTTTAATATAATAGGTACTTCCATAGTTAGTAAGGTACCATTGATCTAATAGACCTATTCATGTTTTGAAATATTCCTAAACTTTAACATTATGCCATGTGGGTTTCTTTTAATAAGTAGCTTTTCCTCTATACTGCTTTTGAAATATTGAAAAATTCTCTCCGTTTTGAGTCTTGAGTATGTCACAGAACTTGCGTAGATCCTTACTCCCAGAAAAATGGACTTACCTTGTCAGATCTGCTTTGTGGATTGTATAGCTGGTATGTCAGACTTCTGTTGGTTTTGGTCAGCAAGACAAATGTGAATTTTAATTAGTTAATATCACTGATATCAAGGTCGCTATTCCCAGTATCACAAGGGAAAGCTTTGGTGAAAAGTAGGAGTTATGGAGTTAACACTGAATTAAGAGGGAAAAAAAAGCAGCTATGTGAAACCTTGATTAGTGTATGCAAGGTGAAGCATCTAGAGCTTGGATGTTAGATTCTAGTTTGATTTTGTAGCTCCAGTAAACTGGGCTGGTTGGTTGTGTTTATTCCTGTAGATAGGGCATTTTTGGGAAGTACATTTCTGAAGGAGTAATCGTGGAGTTTCACAAATGCCTTACAAACAGGTGAACTTCAAGTTGAAAAGTTGGGGTATTTAAAGACTCTTGCGAGGGGGCTCCTGCTATACAGGGATAGATGTCTTCTATGATTTCAGGA
>NW_010409914.1:21148-23703 GCF_000710305.1 Buceros rhinoceros silvestris
TGCCTTAGTGGACATTTAGGTGAGTGGGTAATTACCAAAGTTGGAGAAAAATGCTTTGGAAAGTGTCTTGTCAACCAATGGGCATTTGTGCCTACATGAATATTTAGGTCGTCGTAGCTCTGTTCATAGGCCTCTCAGCACCTGCTTGGCACTTACCTAGGGCCAAGTAGATAGGCAGCTTCTTGTTATTGAACTGTTACAAACTTGCCTAGAAAGGACCTGGATGAAGTGTGGAAGATGCTGTGGAATGTAACAATCTAATAAGAATCTGGTGTCTTCCTGGCTAATACTTTGCATTCAAATATCAGATTCTAGTTTATAAGACCAGATGTATGTTTTTGTCCATCTCTTGTGTCTCCCATGCTTCCCTCAACTTAATGACTTTTTTTTTTGTCAAAAAATTCCACAAATAAGCACTGTCAAAACCTCAAATCCAATATTTATGTAAAATAATGCAGGGTAGATACAGTTGAATGTGCTCATTTTCCAGCATGTTCACTATTTTTTTTTTTTTTTTTTTTTTTTTTTTTTTTTTTTTTTTTTTTTTGTCTGCTCACTGAGCGTGAGATAGAATTTTCAACTAGCAATTTCAGATAGACTTTCATCTTTTAGAAACCATTTTCTGGCAATTCAAAGCCTGTGCAATATTTGGTTGGGCAAGCTAGAGACACTGTATCTTGATGTGATGACCTGTCACTCTGTTAGTTAGCAAGGTTCCCTGTTTGAGGCTGGAGAATAAAGTATGAGACTAATAAATAAAAGATCTTTTGTGTGTGTGTATGTGTGTGCCCATGTACCTGTGCATATGGTCTCAAACTGAAAATAAGCATTCTTCACCTCTGCTAGATTTATGTCCGTTATGATTCCTTGCCAGTTTTGCATTTGTCTCACCTTGGTATTTACGGATTTGTTGGTCTTATCCAGGAGAGGAATATCTGTCTTTTGAAGAATAGTTACCTCAAGATTTTATTATGTTTTTACTGCTTAGGTTTGTTATAAAAATATACAGGTTACCACAAAGTATTACTGTTTAGGTTGAGTAGCATTCATGTTTGGTGAACCTCAATATTGTGTTTTGAGTTTTGGTAATGATATTATAATAATAGAAAATCAGTGGTACTGTGTAAATGCTACGTGCCCTGAAGTACAGTAAATCTGAGCTTGGCTGCAATTCCAGCATGCATGAAACTTACTGCAGTTGCTTTCTGTCTGACTTGTCATCACCTCCTGAAATGAAGAGGAGAATCTCAACAGTATCAATTATATCTGAAGCGTTTCACTTGTGCTGAATGTCAGATAAAGGCATTTCATGTTTATTCTACAGAGCAGCAAGGAAATTACGGTATGATTTTTGTAAATTATAGGGAGTTTTTTGGTGGTGGTGGTGGTGTTTTGTTTTGTTTTTTTCTTTTGCCAAGGAAGATAGGACCAGATGATCCGTGAGGTCCCTTCCAATCTGGTATTCTGTTCTATGATTCAGTGAAAATTAAAACATTGTATGAAGGACAAAACATATAATAGTTTCTATCAATTTTCCAGACTCTCTTAATTATTTTCTCTCTGAAATACGTATGATTTTTATTTGTACTAAAATAACAAAGATTAATTCTATTGTGGTAGCTGCAAAAAAGCCTGTTTCAAAAGTGCTTTGACTTGGAGGCCAATGCATGTGGTATTTACCTTCTGTCTTTTTTCAGAGTCATAGTTCATGCAGATTTGGTTGAGTGAATTAATTACAGATAAAGATCCAAGTTTGTTACCTAAAGGTTAAATGCTTGTGTCAATAATATCTGATGATATTATGAGAAACTGGTTTTAGCACATAAGCACTGAGAATGCATGCTGTTATTTCCATGTCATAGGGGCATAATCAACAACTCAAAAGAAATGTGATTATTGTGTAGTTACTGCTGATATTTTATGCTTCTGTGCAAAAGGCATTGCTTCGAATATGGCATCAGCAATCTTTTTGTGGTGCATCTTACTTCAGTATCATTCATCACATTAAGGTAGCAGAGTCAAAAGTCCTTACTTGAGTAGAGGTGGTATAATTTAAAGATATTCTTTGTTTTGTTTGCTTTTAAATGAGATATAAACCCACTTTGACTATTGGATGAGATTTAAGACAGAAAAAAACCTGAAGCTTTCTGTATTGTCCTCTGGAATTCTGTCATACCACTTTCAGGGACTTGCTATAAGATGTTTGGCTAAGATTCCTTGCTTGTGATGCTAGCCTCACCAGACTGTCTCTTACACCCTAGCATTGCTTTAGAAAACATCTGCTCATTAAACAGAAAAGCCAAATATTTCGTGTCTGTTGTTCTATTCTAAGCTTTGTCCCTTTCATCGAGAGTAAAAAACATTTTTTCCAGTATTTGAAAAGTATGTTCTTTCAAGTCCAAAAAATTTTCTGAATTTTATATCTGAAGAAACAACAGTTTAGCCTCCTGCCAGTTGCCCGTCTTGAATGGGCCAGAACAAAACAACTTCCTTTTGGCCAGAACTTTACAAGCCTGCATTATTTTTGAACTGGACAGTGTCTTTTTCCCCCCCCC
>NW_010409914.1:23794-39787 GCF_000710305.1 Buceros rhinoceros silvestris
CGTAAACAGTTTTGTTTCTGCATATGAACATTGCCAAGATGTAATTGGTACTTAATATGGCAAGAGAGAGTTTTGCACAAATGTATTTTAGTTTTTATCATGCTTGACACTCTGCCCTTTGTCCTTGGCTTACTGAAATTAACTTGGTTTCTTCTCCATTGGTATGATTTCCCTTTCTTTCTCTGTTCATAGTTCTTGATGTGCATACCTCCCGAGAACGTAATCTAGAAGGGATTTTTTTACTGCCTCCCATCCAATTCCAAATTTAAAACTGATTCAATACCTTTAATAACTAGAATAATGCCATATGTAAAGTACTGCTGGTTTCAAATCTTACTGTTTGTTCTTTGTGTCTAGCTAAGGTCATATTGATAAAGTGACAACCTGGAAAATTTGCTGTTTAATTAGACTTCCTTCTGTGCTGTTTTCCTCCTTTTGGCTTTTATTCCCCCACCTCTATTTATAGGAAACCAAACCATCTTCGAGGTCTGCAGGCAGTGATGGCAAAATCTTGTGAGTGAGAGGTGTCACAGCCCACAGGCCTGCATCAATCCGTCCTTGCCATTCACTAGACAGAGCAGTTGTCCTCAGGGAAGGGTGGCACTCCACCCTTCCAAGGGAGCCCTGCAGCCCAGGAGGAGAACAATTAGAGCACCTGGACTTGGTAGTCATTATACTTTTCTACGACAAGTCTAGTCCAGCACACTTCCTTTAGGTTAGTATGAGAATTGTGTTTTCAGCAAGTGAAATATATCATTTCCCTTCTTCACAGTGGTAAGCAACAATGTTCAGAAGTATTTCACATTCATTTTTATCAGGGCTTTACTGGAGTGATACTTTCAAATGCACAAGTGGAGGGGGCACTTACCTGCCTGCTGGTTTCAGTAAAAGTTCCCCTTTTGCCTCAGAAAATCTTCCCATGCAACTGTCTATGTTTAGTTGGAAAAACTCTGTTTTAATCAAACACTAACAATTCAAAAAGTTCATGTTTTCAACATGGACAATGTGAAGCGTTGAAATAACTACTGTCTTCATGGGCTATTTTTCACATGGCTAGGTTTCTTATAATGTGACTGTTATAATTTAATTACTACAAATGTGTAACTCTTGTTCAGATGTAGGTCTCAAAGGACTTACGTATTTGTGCTTCCTGTTATTTTCTCTCTCCATATAAATCCCAGAAATGTGGTAGATGATACTATCATAGAAAGCAGAGAATACTACTTCCTCTAATACAAGCTGGAACTGTATTGGTTTGAAAATAGTTATAAATCCCAGCTTCAGAGAGAGGATTCTTCAGAGAAAGACTAAAACTGAGGTTCCCCTCCTGGCTTCCAAAGCAGTGATTATTCTGTACAGTAGAAAGAGAGGATGTGTCTACTGGTATCTCTTTCTTTTCTTCTGGGACTCTATTTCTACACTTTAGGATGAAGGAGGTTCAGTGGAGCCTGCAAGCCTGTTCAGTGCAAGTCACAGTGTGAGGTATGTAGTGGCAAATCAGGTGTTGAAGGCTTTCTTCTGTAACAGCTTTCCTTTTAGCTAGCTATTGTGAGTGAATGTGGGCAGTTAGCATGATGAAAAAAGTCAGGTCAGATTGTGAATTTTTTGTAATCCTCTCGGTGTGTGTGGTGGGGAAACAACCCCAAATTTCAAATTTCATTTTTCCATTTTAAATAGTATTATTAAAATTTTCTTGGACAGAAGTATTTTAATTAAATGTTCAAAAGGGACTGTGTTTTCCATAATAAAAATGAGAGCAGTAATGCATCTTATAAAGAGGAATGAGTATTTATTGTTAACTTAGTGACATTGTATAATGGTTTAATTGAAATATGCACTTGCTTGTTCTTCAGTTGTTGCACTTGGTAAGATAGAGCTTGTTTTTTCTCTGCAAACTGCTGAAGTACAAGCAATTTTTGGCTTGAAAGATCAACGAAACAGTCATCACGTCTGAGTTCATGAGAACGTAAGCTACTTGCTGGCACACATTGTAAATTATGTTTTTCTTCTCAATCCCTATTTTGAATACTGTGGATTTATTAACTATGCATGTTTGGAAGCATTTTACTTAGCATAGTATTTTTGCATTGAAGTAGTAGATCAACTGGAAAATGAGTCATTAAAGATTATTAATGTTTCATTTCTGCTAGGTAGACACAAGCTTGAAATAACACTGGACTTCCTGTGATAGTAAAAGTGAACTAAAGGAAGGATGATCTGCTGGATTATGTTTAGAATGGTTTACTGTGAATGACAGTCTTTCTCTTCATCATAGGTTTTTAGAGGCTTCTAATGAACTGTCATCTTGATCTTTTCTTTATTTTTCCTTACAAAGCCCATATAAAACCTTGGTCATCATATCAAGGAAGCCTGCAGAGCTGAATATTTATGCGAATAAGTATTTTACAAAACTTAATTATTATTATCCTTGCTTAAATTGATCCTGTTACTTTTGCTTTGGTAGTTGATGATAACAGCCTAAGAAAATAACCTCTTCTACAATCATGATTTTTTTGTATTGGATAATCTACCATTAATTTTCCATCTTTTCCTTGGCTTTTGTTTGCACTACTAGGTTTTTGATTGGTTTTTTTTTTTCATTTTAATACCATAGAGTAGTTCAATTTATAATTAAATGTCTTTATTTTTGCAAAATGATGCCACATCCTGAGCTGTGTTAATAGAATATTTCCTTGCCCGTATGAGCATACAGGGGAGGAATTTTAATGAAAAAAGTTCGACATTTTCACTTTCTACTTCCTGTAAGTATAAACTTCTGAATGCAATATGTCAAGTGTATCTTTCAGGTAAAAAGAAATATTGTTTAAGAAATAAATGTATGTAATGCTATAGAATAAAAATTTTCCATGTATTTTTTACGGTGATTTATTTTTTAAGTATTATTACTGTGCCTGGTCTTATTCCCTCTAGCCACTCAATATTGACAAATGATAAGAGTTTAGGAAACAAAATCATTATAATTGTATGCAGAGAATATATTGTGTATAATCCACGGGAGTTAATACTTCTGACTTGCAGTATTTGGCTGAATACTATGAAATATTCATTGCTGGAGAACTCAAGAGTCAGCACCTGATTAGGACTCAAATCTGAAAATATATTAAAAGCTGTTGAGTGTTTGATCTGTTAGCGCTTAGTAGGTCAAAGATGTGTAGGGGTCACTGCACTTCCACAGATAAGGACATCGGAGTAACCAGGGGGGTTGCATAAATTATTATTTCTACAGTAGTGCTAATGGAGGATTAATAGGTTAACTTCATCGGTTTTGTTTAACAGCTTTTAGGGCAGTCAGAGCACTGAACTTTTTCCCACTGTTTATTTAGTTTTGGTGGGGAGTTTTTGTTCTATTTTTTCTTTTGGTATAAGTGTTCTCCCAAGTTACAGTGACTGAAAGGGATGTTTTGTTCTGTAAATACTATTATGAACCTTGCCCTTTCCTCTTTCTCCATTTGGAAACATTTTGTGACATTTAATGAGCTTGAGCACTGGGTGGAAGAAGATTTAGCCTTCTCATAGACATGCTGTTGCTCTTGCAACAGCAGTGCAGACAAAAATGGAAGTATGTCGTAAAGAAGTAGAGGATTTGCCCCGATCTTGCTTGGACTTGCTAGCAGCCTGTGGAGACCGTGTGGCTGTTAACATTTCCTGCCTGGAAGTAGTTTCAAAAAGTCAAGTGTCTGTTTTGTCCTAGTAGCACTCAATCTCTCAGTTCCATGTGTAAAGCTGTGGCACAGGAGTTGAATTCTACATATATTTGACGGTTTTAGAACAAGCAAGTTGTGCATCTTTCTCTTTTTGAATTGTGTCTTTTTTCTCCTTTTTTTTTCTTTTATGTTTTTCTGTCTGTCTTTCCTAAAAGCAAGTACTCCCTATTCAGAACAGTAGAAAGGGCCTGCTGTTATTTGTACAAAACGCCACATTAAAGAGAGAGACAAGCTATTAGTAGGCTGGAACTGTTTACTGATATTTATGGGTTCTCAGATGCCATTTGTTATACCAGAGCAATCACAGATGAAAGATATGTGCAGGATGTACAGTGTGTAGCATGATGTTATGCCAGTTCAGCTTTTGCACGTCTGGCAGAAAAATTGCAGTGATCTGTTGCCAAAATGCTAACAAGGACCTATGTGTGTATCTTTTCCACTGAAATATTTTCTGAATCACCAGTGATCCATGTGGCAGGCGCTGATTTCAGAATGCTTTGTTCATGCAAAATCCACTAAATCACAGTCTAAATTCCAAAGTCATACACTCCATCATCCCTCACTGCTCTTTCATCATCTCAGCAAGTGTAAATATTGCAACATTTCTTTCTAACCGGTTCCTAGGTGGAGGAGGAGTCCTCTAGGCAATCATGGAGTTAGTCTCGAAATTTCTGTGTGCATTTGTGATGGTGTGTGATTTGACTTCAGGTATTTTGTGTAAAGTCAATGATCTATAAATGAGTGGAACCTTTTAGAATTGGAATAAATGGCCTTTAGCTGTTTTAAACCTTAGAGAGCTACAGTCTCACCTGCAGAGAGAGGCCCACTTCATGCTGGATGGACAGTCTGCTTTTGTAGCAGTTCCATTGTACCTTCAGGTTCAAATATTTACACCACTATGATAGATTCTTGAGCAACATTATAATCTTATCAAATGTTTTTACAGAAAATAATTATCAGTAATTCAACATAGATCCTTATAGTTTGTAGACACGTGAGGTGCTTTGCATACAAAATTGTTACATGTTTTGGCAAAGTCCACCCTGGTGTGTCCTGCAGTGGAGATGTTGCTGAAGACTGGCTGGAGGAGTACATGTTTTGACCACTTTTCAGTTTTCTATTTCTTTTTAATCCAAAATCTAATTCTAAAAGAACAGTATCCCAGTGGGTGAAAATTTTGCCCCACTAGTCCTTGCAAAACTCCACTAATCATCAGTTGTATGACTGAGACTGCCTTCTAGAAAAAATCATCATGAATTTAAGCAAAATACGTGCACTCCTTTTTCTTAGGATGTTAAACTCCCTTGGGGTGTCCTTCCATCTCTCCTGCTCTCTCTCATATGTGCATGTAAAAGTAAAGTATGTTGTCAACTGTCATTTGTTTCCTGAAATATTTTTGCCTGGTTTATTTTTTGCAAATATACTCACTGTACACTGCTGCTGGAATGACAACACGTTAACTCTGAGATGATGAACTGCAGGATGGCTCTTTGGCAGTTGTTGCTGTTCTAAACGAATGCATTTTCTAGTTGGCGGTATCCTTTAATGCTTCAGAAGTCATATCCTTTCTAAATTGAAAGATACAGAGAATCAAATGTTACATTTTAATTAGAGATGAGAGCAGTGCTCAAGTCCTTTTGGACAACAGCCATGGCATGCTTTAACAAAAGTGCTCTAACTTTCACTTTGCGCTCTTTTCAAATCAGTTACAAGCACTTTCTCTCTTACCTACAATGAAAGTAGACCGTAGAGCTTGATTGCCATTAGTCTGAGCTGCAAACTTAAAAAAAAATTAGAATGTATTACTCCCATATAGGAGAGTACTCGAGTTATTCTTATCTACGTTTGGTTTGATTTGGATTGGTTTTAGAATTTTGCGGCTTAATCACATTAGTGTGCTTTTTAGGAGGAAAGAGGCATTATTTGTCATTTATGTGTGCCTGTCTCAGCCAAAGAGAAAATTAGCATTCAGCCTTTTATCAGGAACTGATAGCTCTTCTGCTCTCTTCTGCGCATCTTCTGTCCCCTGTCTGCTGTTGGAGAACATGTAATCCCATGTTTTCTTTCTATGACTATTACCTAATTTCTAAACACATGTCCTCTTGCTTTTTCTGTGTCTGTTTAGCGACCATCCCATTTTCATGGCAAAATTACTTTCCCTTTCAACTTCTCCTTGTGTTCCAGTGAGGCACTCTCTATTTTGATGTGTCTTCCTTACTCCACATTTTTACCCTTTTAAATTTGCACGACTTTGCCCCACAGTTTACAAAGCCTTCATTTAAAAAAAAAAAAAAAAAAAAATCTCTTTTGCCTTCTCATTCTCTTGATATCACAAGGACTTTAGTATTTACTTCTTTTGAAAAGAATTTCTTCTACGTATTTATGAATTGTAACTATAAAGTACATAATTTGGGAGTTGTAATACTATACAAAACAATCTTTAAGGTATAAAATTCCTTGTATGCCTTAGGCTGATGCTACATAATTTTTTTTTTGTGTAATTAAAATAGATGGGTTATTTTGCAAGTTGGAAACAAAGACCATAATAATCTTTGCTACACAATGCGGATTCTACCTTCTTATCTGGATGAGTTGTACAGATAATTATTAGAGGTGGTCAGACTCATTTTGCTGAAAGGCAAGAGAAACATTACATAAATATTTCAATGTTTGCTTTAAGTGGTTATGCCAGTAGGGTTACATTCACCTTTCTGCACCATAGGGCTGAATTTCAGCTGAGTTATAATACAGCATGTCCAAATTCAATTTTGTTTCTTTTTATTATTTTTACTTATTAGCAAAACAGTACTTCTGTATTTCAAAGGAGTGTAGTCAGAACTTTAACTATCATAGTTTTAAATACCTACAATAGTTCTATATGAATGCTACTTTTTATTAATTTAAATGGAACATTTATTTTGATAACATAAAATCACTGTCATCTTATGAATGTTATAATACATTGTACACGAGTCCCAATGGTTTATATTAGCTGTGCATAATAAATTGCCATGCTTGCCTTGTTAAGGGCAGTGTAGTCACTTGATCCAGAGTACTTGGCTATCACTAGAGAGTACCTGGATGGAATAAGAACCTGCCTTTAAAGAACAAAGGGGTAAGCTTTGTTTTTCAAGAGTTGGCTGTAAGTTGGTTTCCTCCAAAGGTAGGAAGAGATGGCTGCCTTAACCTTCTGGGCCAGCTGCTGACACAGTTGTATCATGGTATCAGTGACTACTTTTTCTCGGGCTGAGAAATGAAAATGTGTATCTGATGCTTGAACTGCTTTTCTTGTTTGAACTTACAAGATATGTGACCATTCTGTAAATTTCAGAGTCCACATTTAACCATTGATCATAACTTCTGTCTGTAGCCAAAAGCAGCCATGGTTTCCATGTCTTATCTGCTGAAACCAAGAAAAGAAATAATAGACCTAAATATTTTAAACCAAAAAAAAACACCAGAAATTTTTTACTGAAATTACTTTAACTTAGTTTAAAAACTGGAATACATTCCATTGTCATGCTGTAATGATCTAGATGAGGGGATTGAGTGCGCCCTCAGTAAGTTCACAGATGACACCAAGTTGGGTGAGTGTGTCAATCTGCTTGAAAGTGTGAGGGCTCTTCAGACGGATCTGGATAGGCTGGATCGATGGGCTGAGGCCAGCTATATGAAGTTCAACAATGCCAAATGCTGCGTCCTGTACTTGAGCCACGACAACCCCATGCAGTGTTACAGGCTTGGAGAGGAGTGGCTGGAAAGCTGCACAGTGGAAGAGGACCTGGGGGTGTTGGTTGACAGCTGGCTGAATATGAGCCAGCAGTGTGCCCAGGTGGCCAAGAAGGCCAACAGCATCCTGGCTTGTATCAGCAATAGTGTGGCCAGCAGGAGCAGGAAAGTGATTGTTCCCCTGTACGCGACACTGGTGAGGCCACACCTTGAATCCTGTGTCCAGTTTTGGGCCCTTCACTACAAGAAGGACATTGAGGTGCTGGAGTGGATTCAGAGAAGGGCAACAAAGTTCATGAAGGAGAGAACAAGTTCTGTGAGGAGTGGCTGAGGGACCTGGTATTGTTTAGTCTGGAGAAAAGGAGGCTGAGGGGAGACCTTATCGCTCTCTACAACTACCTGAAAGGAGGTTGTAGAGAGGTGGGGGTTGGTCTCTTCTTCCATGTGACAAGTGACAGGATGAGAAGAAATGACCTTAAGTTGTTCCAGGTTAGATTATCAGGAGGAACGTCTTTACAGAGAGAGTTATCAAGCATTGGAACATGCTGCCCGGGGAGGTGGTGGTCTCCCCATCCCTGGAGGTATTTAAAAGCCGTGTAGATGTGGTGCTAAGGGACATGATTCAGGGACTCTGGCAGTGCAGAGTGAATGGTTGGACTCGATGATCTTAAAGGTCTCCTCCAACCAGATGAATCTATGATTCTGTGTTTCAGAGTTTCAAATAGGAATTTAAAATAGAAATCATGGCATCTTTCTGAGGGAATTAAAAAGTTACACTGGAACATGTTTCTAATGCATAGATCTTTACAGGGCTGAGTTCTAAAAATATATGCAAATGATGATAGTGCTAAATGCTTTTGAAATTTCAGGCAAGTTATGAAATACATGACAAAATTTCATTGTTGATTGAAATTAATGACAGTTTTATTATCTCTAGTGAAAACATGCAGTTCATTTAGATGATGATAAACTTTTGGTTGTGAGTGAATAAGAAACGGTTGTTTGCAGGCTTTCATTGAATAGCTGCAGTCATTGTCAGAGAATTGTTGAGGCAAATAAAATGAAACATAAGATTTAAAATACTTGCATTTTCCAGGTTTGAATTCAGGGGCCTGAGCCACAGTATGGTCATTCATTTTGGTGACTTTTGGAACATCTGTAGATATTCTCAGAATTCATTTCCTTTGAAAACATACATAGTTTGTTCTGTTATTAGTGTGCTTAAAAAATGTTTACTGCATCATTTACAGCCTTAATGATGGTTAAAAATATTCTTCATATAACAAAATTGAAAATAACAATTAAAAGGAGAACATTCAGAGTGCTAAGGAATGTGATTTAATTGGAGATGAGTGAGTCAACCAAGTATATTTTGAGTGGAAAACAATGTTTTGATGAGCGATCATTGCAGCCTTCCTTTAAAATGTACTAAAACACTTAGCTTAAATATAAATGCAGTGTAGTTCTAAATAAGCATCTGAAATGGCTTCAGAGGTGGCTGCAGATTGGTAGAAAGCATTAAAAAGTTCAACTGCCTACCAGAAGTGGTGTTTAATTTGTCAGCTTCTTGCAGCAAATTAAAAACTTTCATTGATTTACAGAAATGCCATTTGAACCATAGGAATAGGCTTTATACTCATGTTGTATATAATGCAAAACATTTGTGAGCTGTTTGTGAGCGTTTGTTATAACTATTAGTTGGGAAAGAAATATACCTGTTTAATGCTGTAGTTTTTGATGTAGGATTTGCTTGGAAAACAAAGTAGTTACAGATACTAGATGTTAACCAGTAAGGTTATCTTCTACTTAGTTCTTTATGTAACTTTGTTTTAGGGATGACATTTTTAAATGTCTGATATTTCGGATGGATTCTGTGAGGCCTGGAAGGGGAGCTGGGACTCCACATACTTAGAATATCTCAATATTGTAGGCTTTTTGGAGAGGAGAAAAAATAAAAAAGGAAAAAAATAGGGGGCACTTAAAGTGGTTACTATAATTCCACATTTGTCCTAGCATCTGATTTGAAGCTTTTTATTTTTCTGCCCTTAATGCACATGTTTGGAGTGCGGTGATAAGGAATACAACAAACTGGCTAATCTCATTCACCTGGTTTTGTAATCTGTTTAGGGTTAGCAGATTTTGTATGAAAACAAGCAAAAATCAAATCAAATCAATACCCGTACTGCGTTTAGTATTGACTTTAACTCAAGTACTTCTCCATTAGTTTGTTAAACTCCCATCTACGTCAGTTTATTACAGAGCCTTATTTTAATGGATTGTTTTAGAAAAGAGACACTGAGATTGTCCTCTTGGAGAACACTATGCTTCCTCTGAATAAATAGTGTGATTTTGTAGTGACATCTTCAAAACATGGTAGACAAAAGTCTGGAGACGCAATAGCCTTGTGTCCCCAGTTGTTAGCATCTAGCAGTGTTTTAGCATCTAGCAATGACGAGATCCTTGTTCAGCACTTCGTAGATTTATGTTTAGACAGTATTTGATGCTGAAGGTGAGATGAGAACAGGCTTTCAACTGTTTTCCCATGGCAAAGCCTCTTGAAAAATAAAGATGACAAAGTCTTGTGTTTGCTATTCATCTCCATCTCTGAGTTCATGACATTTTTTCCCCCAGCTTCAAGTTTTTTGTCATGGTTTCCCACAATAACACCAGATTTTAGGTCGTATTTCTTCACAAATAATAGTATTTTCTGACTTTCGTAATGCTTGGATTTGTTTTCAGGCATTTGACTCAGCAGTAGCATGGCAATGGCATAATTATTTACAGTTTTACTGCTGCCCGCAAGATTCTGTAAAAGCAGTAACAAAGCTTGAAGATTTTTCTTACCTTCATAGAAAGAATGCTCACAAATTATGTGCTGTAGCTGATGATGATGTTACAATTGTAATTAATATCCTGCTTACATTTACCAGAAAGAAGTACAAGTATTTTAAAAACAATTACTTAAATTGTGCCGTTAATGTCTAAGAGACGGCTTTACAAAATTTCAGGAGATTTTTTTGTTCTTAATACAAAGATTTCAAAAAAGCTCTGTCAGGTTGCTGGTAGCCTATGCTTTTATCAACTGTCTACTTTTGTATTATTGAGAGGACTTGCAGTTAGCACTGTCCCTGCTAAGGTGATCGTCTCCTCCTGAATTCATACCTACAGCAGCTTGGGACATGCAAACTGAATGCTGCTATGCTGTCTGAACAGTTTGGATTCCAGGGTTATCTCCTTTATGTGAGATGGGTTCTAAAGCATGTCAGCTTTATCAATAGTGACCCTCATTTTAGGAAGACAGTGGCTGTAAAAGCCAATTTTTGTTCTGCTGCCTAGTTCTACAAGATAGCCTGCTTGACTACTTGCACAGGGAGCAACACTGCAAGATGTAGGAGAGGTGGATTTGAATCTGTTGTGAATCCTGAATCTAACACTTCTTGAACAAGCGCTTGAATTACGAATGCCTTAATAGCAAAGTCAGAAATAGCTGTATATTTGAACTAGAAAAGTATAAAAACTTTCAAAAAAATGTCACAAGTGTTCTCACTTACAAATCCTTAGGTAGAGCTGTGCTTTTATTCTCAATATAAATGATGTAAACTCTTGTCTGTCTTTTTGCTATATAGTGCCTCATGGATATGTAATTCCAACCTAAAATTCCAATAAATGCGTAATTAATAGGGTATTTTTTCTTAAAATTGCCTGATACTAATTTCTGAGGTCTGATTGATAATGGAGTGAGTTAAATAGCATCATCTTAGATTAGTTCTTTCAATTATTTCATCTAAAGTTTCACAGGTAGTTTTACTAAATTTTCTGAAGTTGTTGTTTTTCTAGCATGTTTTACACTCAAAACCATGAATTTCATTGTCATACACTCTAATCTCATTGTTTTCAGGTATTCTAAGCTTAGGAAGATAAGGTGCTTTATTTTGAAAATAAACTTTTGTTGAAAATAAATGATCTAATAATGTAATAGATTAGTATAAGTAGATCTAAACATTGCGAAAATGAGTATTTCTTAGTATTTCAGTGTATCTACCATGGCTTCCATTGAAGTCATGGAGATTTTGTTTTGGTCAAAATGCTTTTTTACTACAGTTGTTGCAGTCAACTGTTGGATGTATCCCAAATGTCAGTTCTGAAGAAGGAGGTAATGCAATTGTCTTGAAGCATCCCTAAGTGCAAATATCACATTTAATGTGCAGTAGCCAAATGGAATTAATTATCTGCTGCTGCTACCCTTGATTTGCAGAAGGAGTATAAAACCAAAGGAACAGTTTTTTCTGGTAAGGCATAAAAAATTCAGTGGTACTTTTTTCAGACCTGCTTCACTGCTGGGCATTTAAGGGAGAGTATTTTAGTGCCAGATATTAAAAGAAATGATTAAGGTTATGACGTTAATATTCTAGCATACTGAATTAGAAGACTTTTTTGATATTTATTCCTCATCTGAGATTTGAAACTGTGAATATACAAATGCAATGTATGAGATTGAAAAAATGTTGTTTCGTTATTAATTCTCATGAATATCTGTCATCATTATATTGTTCTGTAATGGGATCCATGGCTGGCCAGGAATATGAGTGGTGAGAACCAAGTGTGGTTGTTACTGAAAACTTAGGTTTTGAACTAAATAAAAAGCTAGAGTAGCAGTCTTCTGTAGGAAGAGCTGTTGAGTGTGATTTGTACTTTGCATGATAGTCTTTTGCCAGTTTTTTTCTGAAGTCTAGTCTGCCTCCAGGGGAGTTATAACATGAGCACCATGAACTGCGCATGGATCCTATGAGAAATCAAGCTTTCACAGACTTCCCCAGCTTTCTTCATCTCAGGGCCAGATGTCCCCTGGTGTGTAGGACCTGCTCTGCTCTTGCTTTTTGGCTGTAGCTAATGCTTCATGATCTCTGCCTAGACATTTGCACCATCTGCTATATGTAACAACTGAAATAAATGATGTGATACTTCTTTACAAACTGCTGGATGTGATGAATTCACTTTAGTGTGGGCTTCGTCTTTTGCACTAAAGTACCAGCAGTGCTGCCCGTGTGAATACAGGGAGCTTCTAAAGCCTGAAGTGCAAGAGTCCAAAACAATGGATACCAGTTGCTAGCTTAGAAATAAATATAAAGATTAGAAAGAAATTCTAGTCCCACAGTATCCAGTTGTTGACTTAATTAGGTCCAGAATAATAGAGTGGTTTGGGTAGGAAGGGACCTTTAAAGGTCATCTAGTCCAACCCCCCTGCAGTGCTCAGGGACATGTTTAACTAGATCAGTTATCCTACTGTAAACTAATTCATATTTACCTCCAATGTCTGCATTTCTCAGGAGTTATTGTGCCTTTTTTTTTTTCCACTTTTTTCTTAAAATTGGAGGATGTGTGTGGAAGCTCTAAAAGTTGTCTGAAACACAGTTTCCAAATAAAGGCTAATTAAACCCAACAGCATTAAAATGAATCTCTTCCCACATTGCAGAAGCAAAAGCTTCAAGCATATGCACCTGCTTTTGAAAGTGTTTAATAATTATTTATGACAAGCTTTCTATGAAGTTAATTTCTTGAGCATCTGCAATAAAACATACAAAATCTTTCTGTAGACACAAAGATTCTGCCTTAAAGTACATAATTTAGAAACTGAAAAGAAAAAAAGGGTTAATTTATGTTTATATTAAAGCCTGCTTTATGGAGAAAAAACATGATTGGATTCATTTCAGATATGACAGATTTCTTTGGATATTAGATCAAAACATAACTTAAGACTTATGTGCATGGCATGTAATTAAACATATATGGTTTATTTTGTGTTGTAACAGTAGTGGTTCCTACATGATGCTTACTCTGGAGAAGAAGTTTTCATTTGTATACTGTTTTAATTATCGTGAACCAAGATTGACAATTTTGTAAAATTCCATTATCCATCCTGTAACATAAACCAACACTGATCATATTACAGTTAACAAGTATATTGTCAGTAAATAGTTCTGGATTTTTGATTTTCTAAACGTGTGTTTTCACGCATACTGATTTGCAGCTTTAATTCATACTGATTTTCAACTGCCTGTGTGGCTTAGCCAACTTAATAGAACCATGACTACTTTTATAGAAGTGTTTATTTGCTTTCAGTTTTTTCACTATTGAGAAAGAGAATTTATGAATAACATTTTGAAGTATCATAGCCAGTGATGAGTTTATTAAAAAAAATACAAGTATTTAAAACTAATGAGAGGTAATTTAAGATAAAATAAAATGTTAGAGTGAGTGATGGTAGAGGAATCGTCAGTGTCAGAAGCTATATTTTAGATAACTGAAGAGAGAAAAAATAGTTTTTTTATACATTGGATGCAATATTATATCAACCTTCAAGTACAGCTGTTGAATTTCAGACTTCAACTTTTTCTTATAATTTTGGTTAGACAGTTTTCCTCCAGAAAAATTTCCATACCAAAATAATTTTCAATCTTCTTTAAAGAAGATTGAAAGAAGACTCTCTTTGTATCACCCCCCCCCCGCCCCATTTGAAATAAATTTTCCTTCATAAAATTGTCCACAACAAAAATAATTTTAAATCTTTTTAAAAGAAGATTAAAAAAAGACTCTCTTTGTATCCCCCCCCCCCCGCCTCATTTGAAATACATTTTCCTTCATAAAATTGTCCACAACACAGTAAAATATAATTCTGCTGGTCACTGCACATGGTTTTTTAAAAAGCCATTGGTGTTACATTTTTGAAGAGAGTGTGCTTTTTTTGACAAACACTTTGTTGCTGACTGTTGTGGGTTAGCCCCAATAGGCACCCAGTTTCTCGCTCACTCCCCAAAGGGGCATGGGGAAGAGAAGTGGAAGGGTTAAAGTGAGGTAACTCATGGGTTGCATGCAAGCAAAGCAAAATAAGAAACTCGTTTACCACTTCCCATCGGCAGGCAGGTGTTCAGCCATCTCCAGTAAAGCAGGGCTCCAGCACGCTGAATGGTGAATTGGGAAGACAAATGCCATCACTCCCAATGTCCCGGTCCCTCCCCTTCCTCCTCCTTCCCCCAGCTTTTATTGCTAAGTATGATGTCCTGTGGTCTGGGACATCGCTTTGGTCAGTTGGGGTCAGCTGTCCTAGCTGTGTCCACTTCCCAGCCTCTTGTGTACCCCTAGCCTGCTTGCTGGTGGGGAAGGGTGGGAAGTGGAAGAGGCCTTGGCACTGTGCAAGCACTGCTCAGCATTAGATGAAACATCCTTGTGTTGTTGACACTATTTTGGGAACAAATCCAAAACATAGCCCCATGCCAGCTGCTATGAAGAAAATGAACTCCGTCCCAGCCCAAACCAGTACACTGGTCAAGAATATCACACTGCATAAGGAACATTCCCAGAGTTGCTCCGTTCATGTTTAAAAACCTACACTGAATAGTGTTACCATTCTTATTTTATGTCCAGCATTTTGCATTGTCCTCAGCTGAAAACTGAGTTAATGATACTATTTCCCCCCCTCCGCCCCAGCATTCTATAAGAAACTTCTATAATTATTTCGTATATATGCTGCTGTATACCAATTAAAATAATTTGTGGGATTAATATAAACAAATTACAGATGTTAAAAAAAAAGTTAGTACTGATCATAGCAATGGCAATTTTATGCAGAGGTGGTAATTCAGCATGTAACAGAACTCAGTTTCCTTAAAATTCAGCCTGCTTCAATTTCCACAGCTAAAAACATAGTGTTTGATTAATGATTTTTGGAGTTTGTGTCATTCTATTTAAGGACTGTTTTTATTAATGCATTCTTTAAACTGAGACACAAAACATTATCACTTTCTCAATCGCTACAGTAAGTGTTGAGATCTGAGAGGACCAGCTGTAGCAGCTGTGTTCCCCCTCAAATCTGGAAGCTAAAAAACTTTCATCTCTGTTGCTGTCTCAGCTGCCAGTCTTGGGCTGTGGCCTTCCCATAACTCAAACCAATTTCAAAGCAATGTAAGTAACCTCATTGGAATGCTTTTGGAAAACCGCAGGAAGTTTTTTTTCTTTTTCTTCTTCTTTTCCAAATAGCGCCTGTCCATTTTAAGTGAATGTTTCCATTTTAAGGTAATCTGTGCACAGTGTCTGTCATGAACTGGCAGACCCATCCTACAGCCAGGTTAGCAATTTTAATGCTGTATTTTTAAACTGGATAAAAAATGCACATGGCATGTAAAGACTGAGCTTAAGAGGTTTGTTTAAATTTTTTTGATAGTTGCATATAAGGGTGTGACCTTTGTGTCGGGTTGCATGCAGAACTGTGTTTCGGACATATTTTTGATATGAAAAGAAAATAATGTTCCCGAAAGACATACAAACATTTATAAGTTAAATTGACATGATGAGCAGAAATGCATTAAACAATAGCAAAGCAGTGGGAGGAGAGCTTTTGAGACTTCATGTGTTTACATGGGGGTTACTCACTTCTTGATGTTTCTGACCTCAGAGAGAACCTCAGACTTTTTAACCTTTCTTGACTGACTCCAGTGAAGTGTAAAATAGTAATAGTATGGGACTTTCCAGGAAGGGACAAATT